>NC_056746.1:528838414-528886540 GCF_019279795.1 Protopterus annectens
GAAGGGGCATTGAATACAGAACTGTTAAAAATAAGTAGGGCATACAAAATATTGTATTACTGCTATAAGAAGCAAGAGACTAAAATAAATTTACCAAGAACAATAAGGACATTTACATGGCTCTTAAGTATACACAGTCCAGAAAGTTTAAGATTTTTGCTTCATGTTTTTGCATAGGTTTCTGAAAATTTTTCCTCAGATAGCAAATGCTGAATGTGTAATGAGAAAGAGAAAGGTAAATAGGAATACGCGCTTTGGGGGTATGATGAGTTGGCACATTAAAAAATACCTACAGGAGTACTTTGTCAAAAATATTAGGAGAGAATTTGTCAGAAATGTTGGGGGAGAAAATGATTCTTACTAAGGAAATTACTCTTTTGGAACACAGGATCTAAACTGCCCAAACATATCACAGCTTTACTACGTTTAATGTTACTGCCTCAAAAAATTATGAGAAAATGAAACCGAAATCTAAAAATTGTAATTGACGTACTGGATAACAGAGAAGATAAAAGAAGTGGAGGTGGGATCTTTAGAAAACAGAAGTGACAAATAAAGAAACAAGTGAAATTAATGGGAAATGCACGCAGAATACTGCATTAAGAGAAATTAGGTTTTTAAAGGTATGCAGGAATTGAGCAATTTATGTACTTTTGGAATGAAGGATAATTGTTAAAAATAATAAACATATGGATACTGCATTAAAATAAATATCACTATGGTTTGCTTTTTTAATGTATAGGTACCTATATGAAGGTTTTGACTAGAACTGAATAAGATGGTTAAAAAAATAAATAAAACTTTAAAAGCACATGCCACAATGTTAGCATATGGTTGGTTATGCACTTTTCCCTGCCCCAAATCCTCGTCCCTTACCCTTACGGAGCTACAAACCAGGACCAACACATCTCACCACCTGTTTCCTACAGACCACATCTTCATGTCTGCTTCATAACCTACCTACATCTCTACGGTTTCCCAAGTTGTTTCTTCTACTTCTGCAATGATTAACACTCCCCTGCAAATACCTTTCCCTAAGCTCCTTCTACCCAACACAGAAATGCATTTCCTTTTGCAATATGCACTGCAGATTTTCTTCATATGCACACTAAATGAAAAAACGTAAGTCATCAAATTAATCCTCAGAATGGATTGGTCTAAAGTGAGAAACATTTACCTTAATTTCAAGTGGAATATCAAGGAACGGATCAAATGTATCTGAAACTCCTTTGCATTTCAAGCATTTTACTGAAAAATAGAAAATGATTAATTTAAGACATGCAGAACAAATATATTCACATAGAGCATACACATGAATGCAGACTACAGTAAATTACAATGGCAATTTCTTCCAATAAAAGCCACAGTATGTCATCAGTTTCTGAAACAGAAAAGCTTTAAAGCATTGCTCATGGACAAAGAGCAAAACAAAATTGATATTAACACTGTTGCAAAGAGGGGTAGAGCACTGCTACACCACAGACTACTTGAGTTTGAGCAGTGTCTCATGTACTTGTGTAACAGCTGATCTGGGGGAATGAGCGGACGTTGTTGGCTCATCCAAAGGGAGGGAGGGAGGGATGCAGCTCTAGATTGTCTCAAGAGTGACACCTAGCAACAGCACTAGGCATTACTTACTGTAGTTCAAGTTAACCAAAACCACTATGTCATACTACTTAGCATCACTAAAGCCCAAGGGAATTCATCATGTAGAGACATGTTTTCCCTTGCTGGACAGCAACAGTAGGCTGGGAATAGCTGCCAAGGCTGGGGCGGGTGTACCCAATGGGGAGGTGGAAAGTCACCTTCCAAGACCAGCAAGCTGGCCCACTCCCCATCACCTAATCTCACTGGGGAAGGGAAGGAAAGGGCAAGGCAGATTGTGAATTCAAGGCAGAAATCCCCAGCCCGGGGATGCCAAAAATCTGAAGGAATGCATACTGGGGAGAAAAAGTACACACGGCAGCCAAAAAGAATTAACAGTTTGTTCACCTGGACACAATCCCACTTTCTTTTATCTCGAATTAGTGAAACACAAAGATATGCTGCCACATGCAAAGAAAACATGCGCTGTGCCAAGTCCCTCCTTATTTCTGGAACCTGCCACTTCCTAAACATTTTCAACCAAATGTCCTGATAAAGAATTAATTTAGCATCAAAAGACAAAAAATGCAATACACATTCACTTTTCCTCAGGTACTCGAGACCCAGGAGGTCATTATTAATGCTAGGCAGATGTGTGTTAAGGATCCCACAAATTTTAGATTTTTGTTTTTACCCACAAGTACTTATATTTTAATCTCGTTATTCCTGCTGCTGGCGATCTTGTCAGCACCCTGTACACAGTTTCTAGGCAAAACAAGCTTGTAAATATTGCTTTAAAACTATAAAACATTTTCTTTTTATTAAAATGAGACAAATTACAAGTTTTGAATATGTGGTGTAATTCTGATTTTATGCCAAATAATTCTGACATTGAGACTTTTGTGAGTAGTATTCAGAAACAGCAGTTTTGGTCCATTTCCAATCCCTAAATTACCCTGAACATTCAGACATTCATTCAAGATCAACAGTCATGTGCACTGTACAACATTACATACGCAGAAATGCCATACAGCATTTTATGTCAAAGCTGTAGTTGGGAAACTAGTTTATGATCAGCCACAAACCATTTTGACTCAACAAAATCATGCAAATAGATCATGCACCTGTGTAAACTGGATCTCTGCAGCGATAACCATCTGTCTTTACAGGTCAGCTCTTTCAGACAATGTTTCTATAAATTAAACAGTTCAATACAAAAATTTAACAAGTACACTGTTAAACATACCTCGAGATCTAAGGTAACCTCCAAAGATTTGATATACTAAGGTAGTTGCCTGAGTCTCTCTATCCAACCTATGAAAATAAAAGCAAACAAGTTTATTAACACATGCCAGTGAGTCAAGCTACAAAGAGAACAGCTTAAGACAGTTATTTACATAGGAAAAGAAACTTTACTGTACAAAAGGTCAATGTGCAGTTCTAGGAATTACATTCTTGCTATAGGTTTCAAAATTTAGACTAAACTGCAAAAATCACAAGCACCACATAATTAACAGTGCCTACAAAGTCTATTAACTGTTGCAATCCTTCAGCATTTCCTGTTACACCTACTGCTGGCACTCACCCTGCCTGCACCCTTTACCTGGTTCCAAGGAACACAAAAGAAATACAAATATCAGTAGAAGGCACAGATAATTCTAGAACCACTAAATTTCAATATACCTGGAATTTAACAAGCATTACACACCATCTTTCCTTGAAATGCTCAATACTTTTTGATTTGGTACACACAAACCCCTTGTTGTATGTGCTACACAAACATAGCACTGTATAGCAACTTCCCAGCCTCAACGTCTATTAATTACATGAAATACAATATGAACCATTTTACACTTCACTATGCCCTCAAACAAGCAAGCAACACAACCTTGGACTGCAATCCCAAAAGTTCACAAATTCCACAGTCCTCTTGAAAATGAATTGAATTTGAGTTTCTTTAATTAGCCTCCTATTGCTTCAGTGAAACTGAGTAACTGCCATCATTCTACCACTTCTGTTAAACAGGATAACCGTCAGTCGAGATACTCCATTTAAACAGTTTCACATCTGGAATCTCTTTAGCAACTTACTTCTAATTAAAATTGATAGCCATGCTCCTCCTCCCTTTAGTGCTGCTGTTACAGTTTTGTGCCTCACTCCTTTTCTGTTGCAAACACACAGTACAGTTTGGTGCCGAGCATCCTATTCCTCATTTCTTTCGCTTGTAAAACACACAACTGGTCATGGACATAATCTTTTTGAGAACTGTGTCAAGAAATAAATTCCTCTTGCAAGGTTTTCACATGCAGGGCAGAAAAACTATGAAGAAGGACACGTATGAAATGTCTGGATATACAATTTTAAATACAGTAACTTACTTGCTATTGATTACAGCCAGAAAGTACTCCCAAATTGAAAACTGGCCCCAAAAAAGGTTTTAATGTCGCTTATCAAAATACCCCTTCTGCTGATCCCCAAAGTGTGCCATGCAATATGTGCAAGTGTCGCACATCAGCACTGATGCTGGAGGCTGCCTATTCCTGTTCTAGGCGATTACCTTTTCCTATTCCTGTTCTAGGCGATTACCTTTTCCTATTCCGCCACTAAACAAGAGCACCCCCCTACCTCCAAGGTCTATACACAATAAGATCTTCACTCTGCAAATTAAATTACAACGAAAATATTATGTCCCTTTACATCATTCCAGTTGGCGTTCTCAGATCTTTCCAATTAACACCCCTATCAAAGTCCTGCTGCTTCAACCCTCATCGTCGGTTAACTGGCCAGTAATGCTGGCATATATTATTAAACACTCCACTGTCAACACAATCTAAAAGCCTGACTTAGTACTAATGCCTTCCAACTATTACAGTGATAAACTAAATGCCTCATTGGCTTACTACAAAATACTGCTAACCATCACTGTATTTGAAGTTTTGCCTGGCCAGCTGCTAAAAGTTTCTATTTTTTCGCCATGAAATATGGATGGATTTTTTGTATGCTTTTTGCCTCCAACTATCTGCTGGCCATCAGCTCATGATCAAATCCATTTGTTTCTGTAGCCAGTCTTGGGGGCAATCATTCTCACAGGCATCAAGGGTTTCTATTAAGCCCTATGCCTGCTTTGGTTTGGTGGCTGACATGGATACTTGCGTCACTACAAGGGCCTAGTCACCTGCACACGAAACCTCCCACCTCCAGGCTATCACCAGCCTGGTAAGCTAGGCCCATCTCCACAAATACAGCAATTTTGCTGCAGTGTGGCACTTAAGTACATTTTGCTCACCTCATCAATGGGGACCAGCAGAGAGGTAGTATTACTGATCAGTGACAGAAGTGTAGTTATGGTAGGGTGAAGGGGCCAGCCACCCCCACCCACAAAATGTTAGGGGGAGTGATTAAATCTCAATCGGGCTTTAGTACACATACTGGCATTTAGAAATATATGCCAGTGTTTCATTTGTGGTCAGTGTGATATCCCCTCTCTAGGCCAGTAATCAAGGAGCCTGAATCCTTACCCTGACAATGGAGAGGGACGTTCACTTGGAACAAAAATAGATACACACAGTATTTCCAGATGCAGCTCTCTACACCAAGCACAATTTCCCTTAAGAGCACAGAGGGAACACTCAGTCTGGGGTCTGGATTTCTCTCTCTAGGACCCCAAAGAGACTCCCTGCTGGCACAGCTGTAGAGTTGAGTCCTCAGATGAGTGCCCACGCCAAGTCCTCCAGTACCATCTCTGTGAAACCAGTGCTTCATGTCCCTGCTCCACGCAGCTGACACACGCTCTTAGTGATTTGATTCACACACACACCTACCTGGGAAAGGCTGGCACAGATTTACTAACTATGCCCCCCTTCTGCCCAGACTATAAGGTAGTTACAGTGCCACCATACACTCCAAAGCCAGCTACTCTAAAGCTCTTACAAGGGTACACAATTATACTGGTTGAAATTAATATCAATACCAATGACCACGCTTGACCAATGCAGTAAGGCTTTCAGGAGCAGCCTCAGAGTCACCAAACAGATGCATGTACTGTTAAAATATTTTCTAAAGGACCAGCCACAAAGATAAGTTTAAATAGTTTTAATTAAAACCACTTTAAAATACTAAATATTTAAACACCAGAATTTCAGTCACATGAAATATTAAAATAACACAGATGGAGAGCCACACAGATACAGAAACAATACTCAACTAATTTCACTATATTTTCCTGACTGATCTAAAAAATTACTATTCCCTGGTCACTTACAAGAGCAAGGCAAGATGAAGTAGGTGAGGGATCCTTCTATGGCAGGTTTCAAAAACAGAGTGCACCGAGACTTCAGTTTCATCTAGTATTAAAATCATCATTTTCAACACAAGCATCTGTACAAATCAGTTTGATATACAAATAAAATTCTTTACAACACTCCAAGCTAGCTATACTGGCATTTTACACATCCACTGCTCTATTTCTCCTAACATAGCTGGCAATACCTCACATTGTCGGAGTCGGAACTGAAGCACTGCAATGCTCTTTGTGCGGTATAAACTGTTCAAGGAGTGGAAATTTTTTTTTCTGCTTCTCTGTAGCCCCAGATCAAGAGGTGGCACTGGGCACAAAAAATGGTAAACTACACCTCAGAATGTCCCTACCTGACCCTGCGTCTGGGAGCAGGGAATAGATCAAGGACTCTGGTGCAATATCACATTGCTGCCATGAGTGGTGTCTTTTTCTACTATGACTCATCGACCCATCTATCCTCCATGCGCTTGAGACAGTCTGGAAGCAGACATGTAATGGGGACATGCTGCCATATTTTCCAACCTCCATGGTGACTCAGTCAATGCCCCTTACCTATTCCCTTTTAAGACCACACCCCTTATATGCCCCTAGCCTCCTCCAAGGATTGACTGCAAGGTGTGTGCAAATGCGTGCCTTCCCCCATGATGGACACACCCATCTTTCACTGCCTATGCCTGTCACCTGAGACACTAATCAAACAAGGATTGCTTGGCCATACTTAGGACTTCATCCCTCTATGCCATATCTAGTAAGTGCACTACAATGCTTGAATACTTTTAATCTGGGTACACGACTCAACTTAGGCTTTCATCTAGTCAAATCAGTGATCTTCTCCTTTAAGTTTCTAATACCACTGCAGTGAACACTTCTGAATGTTAGGACCCCAAACTAACTAAAATATTTGAACTCTATGATCATCTCTGGAAATTTACTAGTTAGTGCAAAATGACAAAAAATACACTGAATCCACAGACATTGCCAACATCCTGGCAGACAGGTTCAGTGCAAACTTCTTCCCCCCAAATGAGCAAATGACTATCCCAACAGAGTGTAGCCTCCCTGACATCACAGATGCAGAGGTGAGAGCTGCCCTCTCCAAAGCAAAAAAAACACAGCATCAATGGGACCGGACGGTGTCCCGGGCTGCGTTTTATACGAGCTCCAAGAAGAACTGAACCCTTACTTAAAATCACTGTTCAGTCTCAGCCTTACAACAGGATATGTACCCAAAGAATGGCGTACAGCAACAGTGGTCCCACTCCATAAAGGTGGTGCCACAACGGACCCCGGAAACTATCGCCCTATAAGCCTAACTAGCCTGGTCTGCAAAGCTATGGAGCGTATCATCATGGAACTCAAACAAAGACACTGGGAACCTCCAAACACTGGATCCTACCCAATTCGGCTTTGTTAAAGGCAGATCTTGCCTCTTGAACCTGGTCAATTTCTTTGAAACAGTCACCAAGGCCATAGACTAAGGGAAGGTAGTCCAGACAGCCTACCTTGACCTTGCAAAAGCTTTCGACACAATACCCCACTCGGGCATCATAAATAAGCTCACCAGCTTAAATATCAACCCCTATGTCACAAGATGGGTTGCAAACTGGCTTAGAGATAGAACCCACATGGTCAGAACTGCAGGTGCCATGTCAGACTCTAAACCAGTTACAAGTGGCGTCCCACAAGGCTCAGTCCTGGGACCTCTCTTGTTTGGTATATATTTCTCTGAGGTACAGGCTAACACAGGAGGACTATGGCTGACAAAGTTTGCAGATGACTGCAAACTGGGGGCCATAATCGACTCGCCGGCTGACACAAGCATCCTCCAAAAAGGTCTCACAGAGATGGATAACTGGTGCCAGAGCCATGGCCTAAAGCTAAATGTCAAAAAGTGCATAGTCATCCCCTTTGGAAAAAACACAGTGCCCACAAATTACCACATAGGTGGTAATCCATTAAGTACGGAAGAAGTAATTAGGGATTTGGGGACCCAAGTACATTGCAATCTCTCCTTTGACAATCACATTGCCAAAGTGGTTAGAAAGACATTCTATATAGCCCACCTCATCACGAAGGAGTTCACATCTAGATCAAGAAAGGTCATTGTGCCCCTCTACTCATCATGCCCATAATTGAATACAATGCCCCATTTGGGATGTACCTTACCAGACACCTGCTACAACTAGAAAGACCCCAAAAGTACCTCACTAAGAGGATCAAGGGACTCAAACAGATGCCCTACGCAGTTAGGCTAAAGAAACTCCAACTCTACTCAGTTGCTTACCGCCTACTCAGAGGCGATCTGTGCCTGACGTATAAAGCCATGTCCAACCCAGAATTAATGGACATGCTCCACCTCAAGAAATCCAAATCCATCAGAACTACAAGCTCCAGTGACTTGAACCTCAGCACAGAAATAAATAGAACATGCTGGAGGGACAGATTCATATCCCAGAGTCTCCCCTCACTCTGGAACAAAATCCCAATCCATGTCAGGCAAGAGCCCTTCAATGACCCTCTTCAAGAAGAATCTTGATGTTTGGATGGGAGATCGTAAATTTACCCCTGGGATCTCTTGTGTGTCACTGCTAGACAGAGGCATGGAAAACTAACCTTAAATGGGCTATCTTCTGTGACCTACTATACAGAGGCACAGTCAACTAATCTAAGAAGGGTGGCGAAAGCCAAATACACTCTGGCTAGGCTTGTAAATGCCCTAGGGCAGATAGCCTAGTATCAACCTATGAACCTATATTAGCAGTCCCCATGCAGCGTTAGCATAAGCAAGCAAATCCCAGTCCCACCTAAAAATGTGCATTGATCTTGCAGTACCCAACAGAACCAAATATAATGGGAATTTCAAAAATTAAAAATTATTTTTGTAATCCAACAGCATAAATAAGCTCTGTAACAAAAGAAAAAAGTTCCCAAGTCTTATAATAAATCTAACACTACTCGCATTAAAGACTATTAAAAAGGATCTGCAAAAAACTAAACTATCAGGAAGACTAACACAAAACATGTTAAAACTAGCATCTGAAGCCAAGGATAAGAATAAATCTTTTGTCAATTACACAAGGAAATTAAAAACAAAATAAATAACCAGCAACGTTCTGATGTAATCCAAAAATCACACACCATCACTAAAGATATAACTGATATACTGGCAGATCAACTCAGAGCAAACTCGGTTCAAACTTCATCCCAGAAACAGTTTAAATTTCCACAAATCCCCAGAATCTCTTACACCCCCCAAATTAACACTCACCATGTTACAAGTGTGCACTAAAACTCTAAATATACCACCTGGCTCCATGGTACAAAGTCATGGAGATAAGATCTTAACTGAATATCCCAGACAGCCACAAACAAATCTCATCCACAGAAGCTCACAAAGTTGCAGAGGTAGCAATGTAAAGCCTTCCCTTTCAAACTATATCCTAATGAAATGCAGTCAGCCACTTTGATAAGGCGGATTTAGGCATTGGCCTTCCCAATCGGGCCTTTGCAAAGGAAGCTAACAATTGTTTAGACCTTCTGATGGAGGTTGTTCTACGTAAACAAAACCGGATTCAATTTTCCAATGCCACCTTAGGCACAAAAGGCAGGATCTATTCAGAGAGATATCCAAGTCCTTACGAAAAGCCAAATATGGAGAATAGCTGACGCATGGAATAGACTACCAAATTACATTAAAGCAAGCACTAGTTTAGATATTTTTAAGAACAGGCTGGACACTTATTATGGGAACAGGTGTTTTGGTATATTGGTAAGCTAGAAGGGCATTAATGCCCGTGCTTGAAATATCTGTATGTATGTATGGAGGCACTGAAAATAAAGCCTGCAGCTCTGACATGTCTGGCCAAAATAAGAGCCACCAGAAAAAGAGTTGCAAGACAGAAACTTCAAGGGAACTGTTGCAGAAGGCATAAAAGGTGGTACAACAAGCACATGAAGCATAAAAGTTAAATCCCAAGGGAAGGATAGGGTCCCAGACAGAGGCTCACAATAAAAAGATGCCTCTGAGAAAGGCCTTTGAAATCTTCAATGTCACCACAGACATCATCTTTGCCAGTGTGAACGTTAGAAATAGCCACTAACTGCACTGTACTCATTCACTCCAATGGAGCTCAGGAAGTTTGCACTGAAACTTCCAATGGGCGGAGCCTAAGCCTTTTGATAAAAAGTTATGTCCTCATATTTCAAAGAAATGTTCATATCACTGGAACCACAGGGGTTACGAAAGAAGAATAAATGGCAAACTCAAACACAAACTATTTTTATAGTGGTAATATTCTTTAGGTTCTATGCCTTAAACTGAATGTTATAAATCACAGTAAACACAGTAATTATAACATTTGTAATATTTTGTAAATTTAACTTATTCACTCCAGTGGAGCTCAGGAAGTTTGCACTGTAACTTCCAATGGGTGGAACATGAGCTTTTTCACAGAATCAAATTGTGTCCTCACATTTCAAACAAATGTTCCTATCTCTGGAACTATAAGGATTATGAAAGAAGTATAAATGGCAAACTTTTCAGCGCAAACAATTTTTGTAGTGATAGTATTCTTTAGGTTCTAGGTCTTAAACCAAATTTTATGTCACAGTAAACACTATTACATTTGTAATATTTTGTAAACAACTTACAATAGCTCAACAACCACTCAAGTTACACAAATACTGTTAGCAGCATTTTATTCATTAGCTGAGAGCTTTCATATGATTCAAAGGAGTTCTGTGTTACTTGGTTGAGTATTTAGAAAAATGTGAAAATTATACCTATATAAAATTAATATCATAAAAACCGTTAATATCTACTTACCTGCACTAGAGACCCAGCTCAAATATTAATACAATTGAGTTTGCCATTCTGTAAGCTTTAAGGTGAAATCTTTTAAAAAAAATTGTACATAGCATGGTTTTGAAATTATTGATGCAAATATTAACAAGCAATATTTGATGCCTAGAGGCGTCGGTAGCAGTTAAAACTGCATATGTACCTGGAGGAGTCACTCGGATGTAACAAGTTAGAGGAATAACTAGACCATAATAAAACAGGTCAGCAAGGAAATAAAGGACAGCCTTCAAAGATGCTGAAAAGGGATCCAGCCCTTTAGAAGAAGCCCAAAAAGTGAAGCGTATCTACTTGCTGGCAAACTGTGTATAGATTATTTCTGAGAAGTTGTTAAAATGTCAACCACTATCATTGAAAGCTTGGGGTCGTTCACCATCAGGGGAAATGGGGAAACCATTAAGTTAGTTTGGGAGTCCGGAGGTTGGTTCATACGTGTGTACTAGGATAATGGCCCTGAAACCTTTACAAGCCTAACCCACAGAAGTGCCCTCGCATTGTGCCGCCCGATGTTAGCTTCCAGTGCCTCTATCAAGTACAGCCACTGGAGTGATCCCTGGGGTGAACTTTCTATTTCACATCCACTCATCTAGATTTCTCTTGAAGGGGGCGGAGCTTAAATGGCCAACTGAGAGCAGTGAATTTTGAGAGCTCCATAAACTAGTATAATAATAAAGGAAAATATTATTTTCAAGTTTAAAATGTTAAAAATCTATCAACTACTAAATTACATAAATATCAATTTTGGTGGAGATGTACAAAAATGTTCCCGTCAAGTAACATGGAGATGCACTGAGTGAATATGAACAACTTAATGAATTCTCATCCAGATGCTGCTTTGAAAAAAACTGCAATTGAGGACATCTACCTTACAGGAACTATCGTTGAAGATGGCTTTAAAAATGACTTAGAAAACCTCAAATTAAATTCTCAAAAACAAACATACTCTTAAGGAAATATTACAGCAATACCATACAAAAATAACAACTTTCCCCTGATGGTGAACGACCCCAAGCTTTCAATGATAGTGGTTGACATTTTAACTTCTTCTCAGAAATAATCTATACACAGTTTGCCAGCAAGTAGACATTGAAGGGAGACTCAAAGCAGAAGAATTTCAAAAAGAATTTCTGCTTAACAAAATAGATGATGTAGAAAACAAGGAAAGGAGAAACATAAGGATCTTTGGTCTGCCTGAAAACACTGAAGGTGAAGACATCTCATTCTTAACCTGGATTCCTGAATTTTTAGACTTGAAAGAGGGACTTTCATTTGGAATTGAAAGGGCGTACAGAGCACTAAGGAAACCTGCTTCTAACTCAAACACTCCACCTAGATCCATAGTTATAACATTTCTTTCATTTCTGGACAAGGAACTAATATTAAAAACTGCTTGCAGAAAATCACTCTTAAAATACAATCAAAGCCTGATCAAGTTTGACAATGATTATACTTCCAGAATACTAGAAGAAAGGAAAAAAGTCCAGCAAATAAAAAGTACAGTTGTGTACACTTACCATAAATGTAGATGTTCGAGTGTCTTCACTGTTGCAGTCATCACTGTAGGGTTCTCCCCTGCCGACAGGCAGTCCTTGGTCGGCCAGAATCCCAAAGTCTGGCTCCGGCATCGGCTGCTCAGCCATGCTCCCTGACGTCAGTGCGTCAGGAGTACAAAGCTGGCAGCCGACGCCATGTTCTCCAGTTTTTCTTGCCCCAGATGTTAGGTGTCCAAAAATGGGTCTAACCCCATACCCTTTGCAAATACACCTCAGAAGAAGGGTGAAGTAGGGAACCACACAAAAGAAAGAGTAAGAGGGGACAGGAGGGAGGGAGGGTAACCCAGACTGCAACAGTGAAGACACTCGAACATCTACATTTATGGTAAGTGTACACAACTGTACTATGTTCATCGTGATTCACTGTTGCAGTCATCACTGTAGGGTTGAATCCCAAAGCAGAAGAAAAGGGAGGTGGTCATAAAGTAGAGGGGGCGGCTAGAAGGCCCTGCAAGACTGCAGAAGCAAAGCCTGCCCTAGAGTAGAGAGGTAGATTGTAGTGCTTAGAAAAAGTATGCACCGAACTCCAAGTTGCAGCTTCCAAAATGTCTTTGGTAGGTAACTCCCCTAAGGAAGGCAGCTGAAGTAGCAGCAGCCCTGGTAGAGCGAGTCCTAATACTTCCTGGGATTTGCTTTCCATGGTGAGAGTAACAAAATCTGATTCCATGAGTGATCCATTTAGAAATGGTCTGTTTTGAAATGGCTTTGCCTTGGGAATTTGAAGCGGCTTTGCCTTGGGAATTTGAAGCATAAGAAACAAACAATTGCTCTGTTTTCCTGATACTCTTGGTTCTATAAAAGGTAAAAACGAAGTTGTCTGTGTATATCCAAGGAATGCAAGATCCTTTCCCCCCTATTTTGAGGATTGGAGAAAAAAGTTGGCAGGTGAATAGTTTGATTTAAAGCCACTTTGGAAACCACCTTAGGCATGAAAGTAGGATTAGTCCTTAAAGACACCATGTCTTGGTGAAAAATAATATAAGGTTCCACAGCCATGAGTGCTTGCAACTACGAAACTCTCCTGGCTGAAGTCAAAGCTAACAGGATGGCTGTCTTCCATGATAAAAACTTGATGTCAGATGTGGCAGCAGGCTCAAAAGGAGGTAGAGTGAGTTTTTCCAAAACATAGTTGAGATCCCAGGCAGGAATGAGTGGTGATCTAGGGGGCCTTAAATTCTTAGCTCCTCTGAAAAATTGTCTCATGAGTTAGTGGGAAAAGATTGGAGGGTCTGTATTATAATGTGCAGAGATAGCGGAGGCATGTATCTTTATGGAAAAGGAGAGACCCTTATGTAACAGGTCTGTCAGGTATAGTAAAATCAGAGGAATATTAGGAGTAAGAGGATCCGAATCCTGATCATGCATCCAGGTGCAAAATCTTTTCCATTTTCCTGCATAAGATTTTCTAGTGCTAGGGTGTCTGGCTTCTAAAATGACATCCATAACCTGTTTTGGGAAGGAGAGGATTAATCATAGACCCTGAATTAGCCAGGCTGCGTGTTTTGACATGAGAGTGCAGAACCTGACCCTGGTGTTGGGACAAAAGATTTGGAGTCTGAGGTAAAACCCAAGGGGGCTCCTGTGAAAGATTCATCAGTGTTGGGTACCAAAATTGTCGAGGCCAATTTGGGGCCAGTAAAATTATCGGGCTTGTCCTGCTTGATCTTTAATACCCGTGGAAGTAGAGGTAGAGGCGGGAAGGCATACCCAGAGAGGTTTCTCCAACTGAATGATAGTGCATCCACTTTCCATGCTAGCTCGTGGAATGTCCTTGTGCAAAAAATCCATAATTGATGGTTGAGGGGGGGATGCAAAAAGATCTATGTGCGGGCAGCCCCAGACTGCTGTAATCATCTTGAATATTTCGGTGTCCAGCACCCATTCGTGTGGGTCTGACAGGTTCCTGCTCAGTCTGTCTACCAGAATGTTTTGTTTCCCTGGTAGGAACTGAGCTCATAGGTCCACTTTGCAAGCTTGAGCTGTGTTCCATAGAGTCATGGCTAGTCTGCAAAGGGGGTAGGAGTGTGAACCCCCTTGCTTGTTTATGTACCACATAACTGTGGTGTTGTCTGTCCGTATCAGTAGTTGCCCTGGTTGTAAGAAGATCCATGAAGGCCAAGACAGCGTTCTGAACAGCTAACATTTCCTTTAAATTGATATGCAGGTGCTTCTGATCCTTTGTCCAAAAGCCTTGCAGACATTTTCCCTGCAAATGGGCTCCCCATGCGTAATCTGAGGCGTCCGTGGTTAGTATCTGGCTGGAGGCAGACTGAAGGCTTTCCCTTTGTTGTGAATACATGCCTTGGTCCACCAAAGGAATTCCTTTTGTAGACCAGGCAGGACGGTGATCTGTGTGTCTAGACTGTGGCAATGCTGGGACCATACACTTTTTAGGTACCACTGTATTTTTCTCATATGTAGTCTTGCATATGGTATGAGAAGGATGCAAGAGGCCATGTAACCCAATGCCTGCAGGAATTTCCTTGCAGATAGCTGAGTTAGTGACGCCAAGGTTTTGAAAGTTGAAGCCAGCTGTAATTGTTTTTCGGATGTCAGAAATGCCATCTGGGTTGTTGTGTTTAGAAGAGCACCCAGAAAAGTTATCTGTTGTGATGGTGTCAAATTTGACTTTATGTTCACAGTGAATCCCAGGAACTTTAGAAGACTCTGAACAAATTCTAGATGCTGGAGTAAGACATCCTTGCTGTCTGCTTGAATAAGACAGTCGTCCAGATAAGGGTAAATGTGAATTCCCTTGAATCTGCAATAAGCTACTACTGGTGCCAGGCATTTGGTGAAGACCCTGGGTGCAGTAGGCAATCCAAAGGGCAGCACAGAGAATTGGTAATGCCTCGAGACGGCCTTGAACCTGAGGTATTTTCTGCACTCCTGTCTGATAGGAATGTGTAAATAAGCCTCCTTTAAACCCAATGTTACCAACCATGCATTTTTGCTCAACATTGGCAGTAGCTGCTGCAGAGTAAGCATCTTGAATTTTGGTATCTCCAGGAAAGAGTTCAAGACTGACAGATCCAGGATGGGTCTCCATGAATTTTGCTTTCTGGGGACTAGAAAGAGCCTCGAGTAAAAACCTTGCCCCATTTCTGAAAGTGGAACCAGTTCTATGGCCCTCATAGCCATGAGGGCTTCCACCTGGTTTAAGGCCTCTGACCACTGGTGTTTTGGTAGGTCCGGCCATCAGTTTGGTCTTGGTAGGGTATGAAAGTGGAATTTGTAACCTCTTGAAACCACATCCAGAACCCACTTGTCTTGGGTTATGCAAGTCCAATTTAGGTGAAAGAGAGAGAGAGTTTTCCTCCGAGAGGGGCTTCCAGGAAAGAAGTTCTTGCAGCCCAGCAGGGAGAGTCATTGAGCCTGTTTTCTATGAGTTTGAGGCTCGTCCTCTCCACCCCTAGGGGTGGAAGCAGTCCACTGCCTTGGTCTGTAGGAGGTCTGCATTTGGGGCCTTCCTCTGGAGCATCTATATCTACCCCTCTGAGGCCTGTCTGAATAGGGAAAGGACCAATTTTTTGTTGGCCAATTCCTACTAAATCTGGGGGGCTGCACTTGTAAGAAATCCTTAACAGTTTGCATGGATTTTGCCTTATCCTCCATTTTCTTTATCACCTCTTCAGCCTTAGATCCAAACAAAACATTATGCTGAACAGGTGCATCCAGTAACTTAGCTTTCACTTGATCAGGTTAAGTTTTGTTCCTTTAACCAAGCATGCCTTCTAATGACTGTGCCAGAGGCAGCAGCCCTACAAGAAGCTTCCAAGGCATCAAAACCACAGTGTAAACCATGCTTCCCTACTTGTTCAGTGGCATGCATCAAATCATGTAGTTCCTTATTATCTGCACATGCGGAAACGGAAGCTAGCTTTTGTTGCATAACAGACAGTAGAAATTGCTGGCATTTTACCATATGAAATTGACAGTTTAAAGCCCTAATTGATAAAGTTGCAGAAGTGTACACTTTTTTTCCCCATCTCTCTAAAGCTCTGGAATCCTTATCTGTCGGAATGGGGTTTTTAGCAGAAGCGGCCTTAACCCCCTTAGGGCCCTGATAAATGGTTTCAGGATCAGCAGTAAGATTCTTGAATAGGAACTGGTGAGAATCAGGGACCCTATAATATCTGTCAGGCTTAGCAGGGGCTGGAGGAAGAGAGTCAGGAGTTAAATTAGCCTCAGAGAAGGCATCATCCATAATATCCAAAATAGGAGGAATAGCCAGGGGTCTATGTTGGGGAAGAAGAAGAAAATCCCTAAGTCTTCTCTTAGATTCAGAGTACTCCTGTCCTTCCCAGTGAAAATGTTCCCACATTTCATGTAAAGTTTCCCCAAATGAAAAATCCTCAGGGGGAGAAGCTGAAGGAATGGATTCCTCAGCATCAGAATCCTCATAAGGAGGGAAAAAGTAATCCTGGTCAGAGGAAGACACTGAAGAAATAGATGCCTGATCAGAAGAGTCATAATCCAATTCCTGCCTTGGCCTTTTATCTGGTGGGGGATGTGAACCCCTAATCATGGTAAGTCCTCCGCCATCTTAAGTAACTGTTTTTGGGATTTGGGTCTCGGATCAGAAGAGGCCTGGACTGAAGTCTTAGATTTGGAAGGAGTCTTTGCCTTTGTCTTTGGCTTTGCCTTTATCAGAATATGTGTAGGCCTGAAAACCCCCTTGGACGCCGGTACCTGCACAGCGGCTCCGGACCCATCCGAGGGAACATTGTCCGAAGGTCCTGCAGCTGAAGTACTCAAAGGCCTAGTTGGCTCCTTGTGGGAGTCCGTTTCAGCAATCGGTTCCGAAATGGCCGACAGGGTCTGCGAAGGCACCTCACTGATGACGGCCGAACCAGAAGCTGGCTCTGCTTGTAAAACTTAGTCTGTTTTGGACCTCGGAGGCCTGTCTTTATCCTTGCATCGTTTGTGAACTCCGGTAGTCGGAAGCGTGTCCGACAACATTTTGTAATTAAATCGCCTACCGAAATAATGAAATGCAAAATCGTACCTTCGCTTAATCGTACGTTGGTTAAATCTAGCACAAAACCGACAACTAGCTACGTTGTGGTCAGGGCCTAAGCAAGGAATACAGTAAGAATGGAAATCCTTATGAGGTATTTGCTTCCCACAAGAAATACAATTATTAACTTTTTCTGACATCGGACTGGAGCAAGAAAAAAGTTTCCCCAACGGGGTACTTAGCTTTGAGTAGAAGAAGTCTTCGGACTGAAGTACGAAAAATTGTCAGGAGTCAGCAGACCGGCACTTGCGAACTGCTTTCACCACAAGGTAAGAAAGACTGGAGAACATGGCGTCGGCTGCCAGCTTTGTACTCCTGGCACACTGACGTCAGGGAACATGGCTGAGCAGCCAACGCTGGACCCAGACTTTGGGATTCTGGCCGACCGAGGACTGCCTGCCAGCAGGGGAGAACCCTACAGTGATGACTGCAACAGTGAAACACGATGAACATCTGCTGAAACAAAACAACATTAAAGCACAGCTGGCCTTTCCAGCCAAGATAAAAATACTTTTTCCCAATGGCATGAGAACCTTTAATGATTTAGAAGAAGCTACTATATTCATCAAAAACAACAGTGTCTATCCCAGAAGAAATGGAATGGATGGCCCCTACTCTTAAAAGAATAAAAGAAACAAATCATTGGACTGATGCTAGAAAGAAGAAACAAAAAACTGACTCCAAGATAGCTGTCCCAAAAAAAATAACTCTTAACATCTCTCAAAGTATCAACCGATATGGTACATCACTTGTCATCCGTTTTTATTTAAAAAAAAGGAGGGTTTCTTAAACAACTGAGAAACAGTAATATTTATTCAGAATGTTCAGACTCTAATAATTCTTCACAAAGGTAGGTCAAGATGGGTTACTAGTTACATTATATAAGCCAAACAAAGCAACATAATACAAATATTGAAGTTTCAATTCCCCTACTTGAACTCAATGAATAATTATCTTGTTCATTTTTCATTGATTTTACTTATAATTTAAATAATTAATTAAATAATTCAACAAGGTACCATTCATCAGAGTTTAGACTCAAATGTAACAAATTAACATCATACATAATAGCAGCAAAAGTAGAGTGTTTGAAAAAAAAGCTATCGTGGAAATTAACGCCTTCTTCAGTTAAAGTATGATTTAGAAATGTCATGTATATCCTGGTTAAATAATAGTAGCAAGATCTTAGTACAAATGTCATCATTACTCTATCTACACATAGTTAATATCAATTACGGCAGGTATCATAGCTTCGAGTGCTGCTTGATTAAGGCTGACATGGTGCGTGTGGATACAGCTGTTGTATGTTGCCGTTTCAGTCTCCAGAAATCTGTGGGTTGTGGCTTGTGATTGAGGTGTACTGATGCTTTTGTATTAGGAAGAGACATTTGGTGTTTTAGCCTGGATCCAAGGGAAGGGAGTGGATAAAACTGTGATGTGGGATATTTTGGCAGAGAATAGTTTGTTTATACATCTGCTGAGTGAGAGGTGGGAAGGCTGGAAGAATTGGTCATCTCTTGTGGCGGCTTGTTGGGAGTTTTTTTTTTTTTTATTTTTATCTGTTTGCACTCCGTTCTATTCCTGGCTGCTGCCTCACTGAAAGGGAGGGAATTTAGGGTTGAAGTTGCAGTGAAGTGAAGCTTTACTTCAGGTGCATTGCAAGCCTCTAGCATGCAGTACACAGACACACTAACAGAAACAGACTCTCCCGGGTTGCTATGGTAACGGAGACAGAATGACTATAATGCTCAAAGGCTCTGAGGAGCCTTAGAGATGATTCACGGCAATGAAGTTTTCGGTTAAAAAAAAAAAAAAAAAAAAAATTAATAAAGGGCTATTTTAAACCACATGTACACATATTTGATGGTCTCCCAACACTTCGTTTAGCTCATTAAGTTGATTCTTGATAAAAAAAAAATAAATAATAAGCGCAATTTTGTACTTAAAATGTATTTTGGTCCAAACACATTAAGGCCTTACATAAAAGTGGAAGTCTGAGTTACTGGGAAAGACCAAGAGAACCTGGTTTTGTGCAGTACCCTTTGCAGTGCTCTGGGAGGTGAGCTTGCTCGGACGTGTTGGGCATATGGGGATAGCTGATTCTAGGGGTGTTTGGGGCTGCCGGAAAGTGCTAGAGATTCATCAGATTTCCATTGTGGAAATATCTGTGGAAATGGAAGGTGTGTAGAGTGGTCCACTGGCAGAGTGGCCACTGCATGAACAGGCTGGCAAAATAGAACAGGACAAATATTGGTTTGGATATTTTATGAACAGCCTGGAAACACACCACATGAACTAGTGAATGGTATTCTGGCAAAACTGAATGGGCATTGTTGCCCGTGCTTGAAGTACTGATGTGCGTGCATGCAAGTATGGAAATATACTTATAACAAATAAGAAACTGGAAGGGTCTCAATTTAAAGTCTATGGACTGTAAAAACATGCTTGGAACGAGCTAATAATAAGAATAAGCATTACAGCTTGTGGTCTCTCAAATAACTAAGGAACATCAAAAAAAAAAAAAACACAATAGTTATGTAATGTATGTTTTTAGTAATTCTAGACATAAAATATATAATCGCGATACAAGATGAAGCAGTCTGGTGAATTTAGATATTAAAGACAGGATTTAATATAATAACATGGGCTTGTGTATAATAACACTACTGTCTTAACTCGTCATAAATGACATGCACTACATCGAACATCAAGGGGAAGCATGGTGATTTTCTTATATAAGTAAATATGCATAACAAGTCATGTAATTGCTTTAACTCAAATTGTAGTTTTTGTAACCCATCTTGACAACATATAATACTTAAGCAGTTACCAAGGTAACCAATGTTTATACATATTAAACTGACAAATTTGTTCAAGAGAAACAATAAAAGCCTGAACTTGAAATGTCACAGAATGTAACAATCATATTCTGAACAAATAGTATTAAATTGACAATAGACGCTCAGTTTAATAACATGGGCTTGTGTATAATAACACTACTGTTTTAACTCGTCATACACTAGATTGAACATCATGGGGAAGCAGGATGATTTTCTTATACCAGTAAATGTGCATAAGTCATACAATTGCTTTAACTTGAATTGTGGTTGTGTAACCCATCTTGACCATACATAATACTTAAGCTGTTACCAAGGTAACTAATGTTTTATACACGACATCAAACTGACAAAGTTGTTCAAGGGAAACAGAAGTCTGAACTAGGAATGTCACAGAATGCAACAATCACATTCTGATCAAATAGTATTAAATTGACAATAATCACTCAGTTTAACCTTTGCTAATTATACAAAATAGAATGTTGCCATTTAAATCTAAAAACTTTCAGTATATGCCTTAAAAATGGCAATTTATGAATATGGAAAGGGAACATGTAATCATTAAAGGACCACTACGGACAAATGATGAAGAAAACATACATTCTATATCTTGCCATGATTTACTAAATCTCCCAAAGCTGCCTGCAGCAAAATAAGTACTCATTCCTAATTATATTTTGTTTTTACTCTTGTCTGCCCTCATGGGGGCAGACATCATGATTCCTTTGGAAAGCTAAATCGGTCCCATAATGCACAGACTGAAAACAAATAGCCCTACCATTTGTTGTCAGACTAGACTTCCATTCACTTAGAATGGAACACCTGAAAAAAACTGCCAAGTTTGAGAGTCTGCAGCTCGTGTGTCATTGACTGGTATGCGCAGAGTTTTACAAATGTTGTTCCTACTGATGTACTACACATTCTATGAAAGAAACTTGCAAAAGTGTCAACAAATTACCAAGATAAAAAAGACTTTTCACAAGGAGCAGTTTTGCAAGTTTCAGTTCCTGGCCAGGTTACTCCTCCCATCTCCCCTCCTTCAGTGGGCTACAGTCTCACATTTCCAGCTTTACTGGATTCAACTATTTAGTCAGCTTTGCATGACAATAGAGATTAAAAAAAAAAAAATCACAGCCTGGTGTGCCACTAAATCTGTTCCCTTGAATGTCTCTTCACTTCTGAATAGCATTTCCCAGGAATTAAAAATAAATAAATAAATAAATAAATAAATAAATAAATAAATAAAAAGAAAAAGAAAAAGCAAAAGCATCAGTCCAGAGTTTATAAAATGTGCACAGTAAAATATTCAACTTGTAATGCATTTTGGCTGCTGACATGGTTATCTTTACATAGTTATTCTCTTATAGTATAACCTGAACTTATGGTATTTAATGATAAATTTTACAACAGTTCTCAATTTCTTAACAATGACCTCCCAAGTCTGATGTGACCTAGTACTTTTTCTTACTATTGCTTTATCAATTTTGTCTTAGTTGTATACCGGTGGCATGTCTCTCATCAACAGACTCCTGGAGAAAACTTCCAAAGCAGATACTTGCATTGAAAGAGTAGCAGCAGCTGTAGCAGTGATACCACACTCCAAAACAATGCACTCAATCAGTACTGACAAACACAGGGGAATGTATATGCCTGAATCAAGCAGTGATGAAATTGCTAGGGACTTCACTGAGCACAATTTTACTCTTAATCACTCAATTTCATAATCAATAACACTCGCACCACACTTACAAAGGCACACCTCCACCTTCCACAAACACAGCTACCCACACCCACACAACATACCAGTCAAATTTAAGGCTTTTCCCACCTCTCTGCAAAACACTGCTGTAATGGCTTTGGCAAACAAATGAAAATGATTGATGGGTGTTGAACAGGACAGATTTTTGCAGAAAGTCCAGATTTTTTGTCTGTTTTTCATAAAATTGCAGTTTTCTGTCAAATCACTGGCAAGTCATTGAACACTGAAGTCAGAAAGCTGACAGGCATTTGATTGTCAGACTTCATATCCTTAAGAAAATCCACTCTAAAGCAAAACCTGTTTATCAACTTTCTAAGTTTGTAAGTGCAACATGTATAAATTGTCCCAATTTTTGGGCCTTTGTCCCCTATTATTTATGGCCTTGTCCAGATTTTTTGTTCTATGATGCTGAGAGGTATGCTGCCATCCCTTCTTACTGGAGCCAGTCCATTGCACTTGCACAAGTGTCCCCCCTTCATCTTGTTGTCCATGTTATTTATTCTTTTCCTTGGTTTCGTTTCTCTTACTTGTAATGTTACTTTTACTCATTTTTTCTCCTGCCTCCCATATCTACCCTAATTATTACTTCTGACAAATACTTTTTCTCACTCTTTCTTCTCTTCCTCTCCTCCCCTTTATCCACTATTTGAACTTTTCCACTCTGACATTTGCTTTATGAGTGAATAATCAGCTGTCACACTTATGTCAGCACATTTCAATTCTACATAATATTGTATTTAGTCTAATAATAGGTTCATAGGTAGGTACTAGGCTATCGGCCCAAGGGTCCAAGGGCCTAAGTAAGCCTAGCCAACAAGGTTCCCTGATGCTTATGCACCCAAGAAAGTCATTTTCCTGTGCCACTGTTGAGCAGAGACACAGAAGTGATCCCTGAGGTGTATTTCCTATTTCCCATCCACTCAAGATTTTTCTTGGAGTGCTAATGAAGAACTTTGCTTGACATAGATGGGTAGCCTGTTCCAGAGTATGGGAAGTCTCTGGGACAGGAATCTATCCCTCCAGCATGTCCTGTTTATTGTGGTGACAAGGTTTAGGTCCCTACAGCGTGTAGCTCGGAGGGATTGGGATTTCATTAAGTGTAGCATGTCCAACAGCTCTGTGTTTGCCATAGCTTTATATGTTAGGCAGAAATCACCTCGGAGTAGGCGATATGCTATGGAGTAAAGCTGGAGTTTTTTGAGATGGTCAGTGTAGGGCAGCTTTTTGAGGCCAGTAATCCTCTTTGTGAGGTACTTCTGTGGTCTTTCCAGCTGCTGCAAATGTCTTGTGAGGTACATTCCAAAAGGGGTGTTGTACTCTATAATGGGTCTAATGAGCGTCGAGTAGAGGGGAACAATGACCTTTTTTTTCCTGGATGAGAACCCTTTTGTGAGGAGGTGTACCACGTAGAAGGACTTTCTGACTACTGTGGCAATGTGATTATCAAAGGAGAGACTACTGTCCACCTGGGTCCCCAGATCTCTTATCACACATTCAGTGTTAAGTAGACTGCTGCCTATGTGGTAGTTCATGGGTACAGAGCTTTTACCAAAGGGGATAACAATGCACTTTTGGCATGGAGCTTGAGGCCATGGCTCTGACACCAGACATCTGTCTCAGTGAGGCCCTTCTGTAGGATGTCCACATCATTTGGGGACACTAATATGGCTCCTAGTTTGCAGTCATCTGTGAACTTCGTTAGCCAGAGGCCTTCTGTGTTAGCCTGTACTTCAGAGAAGTAGATGCCAAACAGGAGAGGTCCCAGGACTGAACCCTGTGGTATGCCACTTGTCACTGGTTTGATGGCAGATTTGGAGTCTGCAACTTTTACAGTGTGGGTTCTGTCAGTGAGCCAGTTGGCAACCCATCTTGTGACGTACGGATTTATACCTAGTTTAGTGAGTTTAACTATAATTCCAGAATGGGGTATGATGTCAAAAGCCTTGGCGAGGTCAAGATAGGCTGTGTGAACCACCTTAGCCTCATCTATGGCTTTGGTGACTGCCTCAAAGAAGTAGATTAGATTCAGGATGCATGATCTGCCTTTCACAAACCCGAACAGGGTGGGGTCCACAGTTTGGACGTTACCAATGTCTTTGTTTAGGAGATCCATGGTGATATGTTCCATGGCCTTGCAGACCAGGCTCATCAGGCTAATGGGGCAATAGTTCCCGGGATCAGTGGTGGCTCCCCCTTTGTGGAACGGGATAACTGTTGCTGTGCACCATTCAGTGGGCACAAAGCCTGATGTGAGGCTATGATTGAAGATGGTGCTTAGGTGGAGAGCCAGTTTGTTCTGAAGTTTGTGTAAAATGCAGCTGGGATGTTGTCTGGTCCCATGGATGCTGTGTTTCTGGCTTTAGAGAGTGCAGCTTTTACCTGTGTAGTTGTGATTACAGGGACTCTGCATTCTTCCTGTATAGATATGGGTCCTTTAGGGTGTGAGAGGGTGGTAAAATTAGCACTGAACGTATCTGCCAGGATGTTGGCAATATCAGTTGTTTCTGTAAATTTCACGCTGTTGTGCTGTAACTCAGAGCAGATCTGGCTGTTGTCATTGAGATTCTTGACATAGCTATAGAATGCTTTTTGGTTGTCCTCAGAATCAGTGGCGATTTTATTTTCAGAGCTAGCTTTGAAGGCTCTTATAAGGGATCTCAGCTTCTTACGGAGGCTGACAAGGGAGCTCCACCACTCTTGGGATTTTACTCTCTTTTGCAACAGTTTTGTCCTTCTGTTGTACAGTTTATGGCAGGGGACCACCAGACTGGCTTCCTTTTTTTGGAGGATAGCTTCTTGGTTCTGTTTTGGATAGCATGATCTATGCACTCATGTAAGTGCTTATAGAGTGCATTTGTGTAGGATTCAGCAGTCGTAACTGTATTGTCCATCTGCATGGGTGTCACAAAGTTCGCCACTTCTGTCTTAAGAAGCATGAAGTTGGCTTTGGAGAATTTTTTTTACTGTTGTTTCCTTAATGGTGGGTGGGGGTGGGATGTGGATATCTAGGGTGATTAGCTTATGGTCGGATCTGACCAACGAGGAGTTGACTTCGGGTGTGGAACATCGGTCACTCATGTTGATAATGACTAGGGTCTAGGATATTGCTGCCCTTGGTGGGGGTGTGGATAAGTTGATCAAGGGCACTGGAATGTATGAATTCCAGAATGCATTGAGTGAAGGAGTTGGTACATGAGTAGTTTTCCCAGTTAATGGTGGGATAGTTGAAATCGCCCATTATTAGGGTGTTTGGTTGAACCCTAATATTTTCCAGTATATCAAGAAAAGAGGAGTGGGAATCCTGGGGCATGATGGGGTATCTGTAGCAAGCTACGATTTGGATTGCAGTTTTGCCCAGAGTTAGTTGCACTTGGATAACCTCGGATGCATTATGCTGAGCAACTAGCCTGGAGGTGTGCTTATCCTTAATGAATATGGACACACCTCTGCCTTTGGTGTTCCAGTCAAAGTTACGTGGCCGAAAAGTGTGGTATGAGTTATAGCCTGGTACTGCAGGGGTGCTCTTTGGAGCCTTGAACCAGGTCTCAGTCACTGCACAGATATCGATGTTCTCCATTTTAAGGAGTGCCTTGAGTGAGTACATTGAGATTTAGACTTCTAGCATTGAGTAGCATTACCCTCAGTTTTTGCTTGCCTGTTCTTGTTATGGTGGTGAATTTGTCATTTGAACCTTGTCTAAAAAAGGCACTAAAGGGGCGGCAAGAGCCTTAGCCAGTATCTGAAATCCCAAGGGCGACAGGTGCAGGCTATCTCTGGCAAAGCATTGTGGTCTGTCGACCATGTCGTCCCAGGCAGACAGATACTGGATCCTCTAAGAATGACACCAGAAGCTTAGCCAATTGTTGAAGTCAATCATTTTGTCCTTGTACTGCGGTATCATTCTGGGTGATGGAAGAATGCTACTCAGGGTTAAGGTCATACCACCCTGGGTTACAAGATCGGAGAGCTCTTCCACATCTCTTTTCATGTAGTCCAGGGAGGTATGTCTCAGGTCATTCACACCAGCATGGACAATGACAGAGTCATATTTGTACTTGTTGTGGAGTGACCTGAGTGCATGGGTTATGTGGCGGATCCTGGTACCAGACAGGCAGCTGACAGTAACCTTCTTGTTTAGCCTGGTGAGTGGGACATCAGTGTACCTGACTATAGTGTCACCTATGGCTAGTGTGTTGGGTTGTTTTGCCTATTATATTATATATGTTATAAAATGTTATATATATATATATATATATATATATATATATATATATATATTTTATGTTTGCCCATAATATCTGAATAAGTGAGTGGGAATTTCATGACAGCATCAAGGAAACATTTTCCTTCCTTCTGTGTTTTTTTTAAGTTTTGGATTTTTCTTGGTATATTGATTGATGTTCTTAGTATATTTTATTTTTTATTTATTTTCCATTTGTTTACCAGGTAAGTCCGACTGGACACAAGGTGACCGTTTTCAGCGGAGGCTTGGGGAGAAAAGCTCCAGATACATAGTAAACAGTTATAAACAATAATAAAAATAAATTATACAGACATAGCTATTTTGTACAAAGAGCATAGAAAATATAAAAGGACTAAAATCAGAGTTTTACAATTGATGCAGCATACAGTGGTTAGAATATTGAGAAGCAATTAAACAAGATAATATGCAACAAATATACAATTGCTTGAACATAAATTCAAAAAGAAGTTTCCATACTCAGAGGGTCAAACTAGAAATAACTATAATGATATGATTTATATTGCATTTATCTTGTTTTAATGATGGTATATGTGTATTATTGTATGTGTCATATGTGCACAAATATTTGTATTAATCTATGTATTTACAGTATATTGACAAAGTACTGGGTCACACCAGAGGCTTGGGAGGTCATTGTTCAGAAACTGAGAACTGTTGTAAAGCTTGGCACTGAATACCATAAGTTCAGGTTATGCTATAACAGAATAACTATGTAAAGATAACCATGTCAGCAGCCAGAACGCAATATAAACTGAATGTTTTACTGTGCACATTAAGAAATGGATAGATTGGCCCAAACTCTGGACTGACGAGTGTGTGTTTTTATTTTTTTTTTAATTCCTGGGGAAATGCTATTCAGAAGTGAAGAGACATATAAGGGAACAGTTTTAGTTGCACACCAGGCTGTGATTTTTTTTTATGTCTATTGTCATGCAAAGCTGACGAAATAGTTGAATCTACCCAAGCTGGAAATGTGAGACTGTAGTCCACTGAAGGAGGGGAGATGGGAGGAGTAACTTGGCCAGGAACTGAAACTTGCAAAACTGCTCCTTGTGAAAAGTGTTTTTTATCTCTGTAATTTGTTGACACTTTTGCAAGTTTCTTTCAGAGAATGTGTAGAACATCAAATAGGAACAACATTTGCAAAACTCAGCACATACCAGTCAATGACACATGAGCTGCCGACTCTCAAACTTGGCATTTTTTTTTTTAGGTGGTCCATTCTAAGTGAATGGAAGTCTAGTCTGACAGCAAAGTAGGGCTATTTGTTCTCACAGTCTGTGCATTGAGACAGATTTAGCTTTCCAAAGGAATCACAATGTCTGCCCCCATGAGGCAGAAAAGTGTAAAAAAAAATAAAATTAGGAAGGAGTACTTATTTTGCTCCAGGCAGCTTTAGGAGGTGCAGTAAATCATGGCAAGATAAAAAAATATATATGTTTTTTCATTGTTTGCCCGTAGTGGTCCTCACAATAAGTGAATTTGTTGTTTTGAACCTATAATTTCACTCATTTTATAAGAAATGGCAGACATGAAAATCCTTGTGTAGGAAATGGGGGTAAGGGAGATGCACTGATAATTAAAATGCACTAACTTTCATCAATGTTCACATAAAAAGCAACAAGCAAAGTGATTACTTAAATGCTGGCAAACAATGAAATAACTTTTGATATAGCCAGTAAAATACATTGCATTATAAATAATAGGTATAAATATTATTACCATCTATTTACATTAAGTAATAAGTTTTGAAAGACTTCATCAATAAGGGTGAATATGTTAAATAACTTGTGTGCTATAATCTTTTACTGAGGTTTTATATATATGATACATCCTACTTTACTATGCTTGAACTGCCTGTCATCTATCTTTCATGTAAATATTAATTGCTTATACAATAAGCATTTATATTATATTAGAATTCTGTCTAGTCTACAATAGTACTATATATATGTTCAAAATAATACACATATTGCTTATTCATATTACAAATATTCTCCATATAATTAAATTTATGGAGTTCATAAATTCTGGATTGTCAAGGTATGAGTGATAATCTGATGGACTTATGTTTATCCATCAGATTAGGAATGATTCATTCCATGGCTAGTGCGGATCTTAGTTTTGTTAACATTCATTAATTTAAATTTATTTAACAAAAACATTTTTAGTATGCCTGACCAAAACATTACTTTATTGGTAAACACAAAGTATAAAACTGATAATTTCCTTTAAAAGCTCAAACATACACTTTATAGTTAAAGGAAAATGTTTAATAGTCACAATAAATCAAAAAAATACAGAGTCTAAACCTAAGATGTATTTAACTTTATCTTTAAATACCTGTGGCTTAAACAATCCTAGCAAGAGATCAAATCTACTGAAATATTTAAAACTGAACAAAGCAAAAATTGTCTTCCTTCAAGAAACTCATTTCAAAACAAATGACAATTACAAATAGAATCCTAAGGAATACATGATATTGGCACAATCCACTTATAAAACAGACAAAAGGGGTAACAATTTTATGGAAAACAAATCTGATTAACCCAGAAATCATTTATAAGTATGAAGATAAAGAAGGCCTTATGGCATTCGTAATAGTTAAATATAACAGAATATGGACCGTAGCCAATCTATACTGGTTCCCAGCCTTTGGAACAGGAACTTTTAAGAAAAAACACTTGGATTTCATTTCCAATAATTATAAAGGCAACTTAATATTAGGAGATTTTAACTGTATATTTGATATTTCTGAAAAGTACAGTTGTGTACACTTACCATAAATGTAGATGTTGGAGTGTATTCACTGTTGCAGTCATTACACTTGGGTTATCCTGCTGGCAGGCTACCCTCAGTCGGCCTGAATTCCAAAGTCTAGGTCCGGCGTCGGTTGCAGTCACCTCTTCCCTGACGTCAGTGCGCCAGGGGTATAAAAGATGCAGCCGCCATTTTCTTCAGTTTTTCTTGCCCCAGATGTTAGGTGCCCCCCAAAGGGTAGGCTAAAAAAATGCCAATAAAACATGCATGCACCAAAATATATATAATACCTTCATCTATAAGCAAATAAACCACATAGGTTGCATAGGTTACAGAAGAGCAGATAAATTGCAGCAAAGATATGGGGGATGGTGGGTGGGTAACCTGGACTGCAACAGTGAATACACTCGAACATCTACATTTATGGTAAGTGTATACAACTGTTCTATGTTCTTCGTGTTTCACTGTTGCAGTCATTACACTTGGGTTGAACCCCAAAGCTAAGGTTGGGAGGCTGGAGCTAAACAGCATTAGGAGCGGCTAGGAGGCCCTGCAGAATTGCAGTGGCAAAGCCTGCCCTTGATTTAGAGTAGAGTGGTAAATGATAGTGCTTTGTAAAGGTGTGCACTGAACTCCAGGTTGCAGCCTCTAAAATGTCTTTGGTTGGTACTCCCCTGAGGAAGGCTGCTGAAGTGGCTGCTGCTCTGGATGAATGTGGCCTAATGCCCTTAGGCACTGGCTTGCCATGTTGTGAACAGCAGAAACGAATGCAGTGGCCTATCCACTTTGAAATAGTCTGCTTTGAGATGGCCTTTCCTTGTGATCCTGCAGCATATGCCACTAGTAGTTGCTCTGTCTTTCTGAAAGCCTTGGTTCTGTTCAGGTAGAAGCGTAGCTGTCTGTGTATGTCCAAAGAATGCAGAATTCTCTCCCCCTTATTCTGTGGGTTTGGATAAAAAGTAGGCAGATGAATAGTTTGGTTAAGGGCCACACTGGACACTACCTTAGGCATAAATGTCGGATTTGTCCTCAGAGAAAAGTACAGTTTTGTACCTACCATAAATGTAGATGTCCGATAGATATGCAACTGCAGTCCTGACATATGGGTTTGTCCTGCCTCAGGCAGCCCTTCGGTCGGCCGGATTCCAAAGTCTGGGTCCGGCGTCGGCTGATGTCGCCTCTTACCCGACGTCAGAGCGGCTGGGGTATAAAAGCATCAGCCGACGCCATCTTCTTCAGTGTTTCTTGCCCCAGATGCCAGGTGCCCTCCAAGGAAGGCTAAATTTAGAGAATGGATAAAAGTCCAGACATGCACAACAGTAATAAACAGATACGCCATAAATGCTATCCCCAGCTAATTTGAAAAAAGGGGAGTGGACCCAAAAAAGATAATTACAGAGGGGTAGGACGGCGGGAAAACCTGACTGCAGTTGCATATCTATCGGACATCTACATTTATGGTAGGTACAAAACTGTACTATGTCCTTCAAGAATGCAACTGCAGTCCTGACATATGGGTTGAATACCATAGCCAAGCTGGGGGTGGTAGGATCTAAGATAAGGATGGTGTAGCTAAAATGCCCTGCAGGACTGCAGAGGCAAAGCCTGCTCGGGATCTGGAATATAAAGGCAGGTTGTAATGTTTGGAAAATGTATGCACGGAGCTCCATGTAGCAGCTTTTAGAATGTCCTTTGTAGCCACCCATCTTAAAAAGGCTGTGGAGGTGGCTGTAGCTCTGGTGGAGTGTGGCCTGATATTGGCTGGCACACCTTTTCCATGGAAAGAGTTGCAGAATCTGATGCAGTTTCCAATCCATTTTGAAATTGTTTGTTTGGAAATTGCCTTTCCTTGTACTCCAGGAGCGTAAGCTACAAATAGTTGGTCAGACTTTCTGTTGGACTTTGTTCTATCCAAGTAATAGCGCAATTGTCTGTGTATGTCCAAAGTGTGCAGAAGCTTTTCTCCTTCATTCTGAGGACTGGGAAAGAAAGTAGGCAGGTGAATTGCTTGATTTAGAGAAACCCTGGATATCACTTTTGGCATGAATGAAGGATTGGTTCTTAAAGAGACTCTGTCCTGATGGAAAATGAGAAATGGAGGTACTGCCATGAGGGCCTGTATCTCCGATACTCTTCTTGCTGAAGTAATTGCCAACAGGAAAACTGTTTTCCATGAGAGAAATTGCAATTCTGAAGATGCTGCTGGCTCAAAAGGAGGAAGAGTTAATTTTTCCAAGACGAAATTGAGGTCCCATGCAGGCACTGGTGGTTTTCTTGCAGGTTTGATGTTCTTTATCCCTCTTAGAAGCTGCCTTAGCAAAGGATGTGAAAACACAGGTGGATGACAGTTGTATTTTGCTGAAATTGCTGAAGCGTGTATTTTTATTGAAGAATATGAAAGGCCATTGTGAAGCATTTCTGCCAAGTATTCTAGAATCTGAGGGATGTTCATTACTGATGCATCCTGACCCTTGTTGGCATTCCAGATGTTGAACCTCTTCCATTTGGCTGAATAAGTTTTTCTGGTGGAAGGCCTGCGTGCTTCCAGTAGGATCTCTTGAACTTTTTTGGAGAGAGATATATGGGGAGAAGTCATGGAACCCTCCAAGCTGTCGGTTGCAATGTTTGCAGGTTTGGATGAACAGTCCTGTAATTGTGCTGAGTTATAAGCAGAGGCCAAAGAGGCAGGGGCCACGGCTTGGTGTGAGTTACGCTCCTCAGTAATGGGTACCAGTGCTGTCTTGGCCAGTCTGGAACTATCAAAATGCCTTTCGGTTGTTCTGCTTTGATATTCAGTAACACCTTGGTCATTAATGGTAGAGGCGGGAATGCATAGATTGTTAGAGAATTCCAGCTGAAGGAGAGAGCATCTATTCTCCAGGCTTGAGGATGGTGTGTCCTTGAGCAGAACTTTTTCAGATGATGATTGTGGTGTGAGGCAAAGAGATCTATGTCCGGCCTTCCCCATGCTTGAGTTATTTGTGAGAAAATGTCTGGATGCAACATCCATTCGTGCGGGTCCATAATGTTTCTGCTTAGACTGTCCGCCAGAACATTGTCCTTGCCTGGAACAAACTGGGATTGTAACTATGTTCAGTTTCAGGGACTTTTCCCAGAGAGTCATTGTTAGTCTGCAAAGGCGGTACGAATGTGTGCCTCCCTGTTTGTTTATGTACCACACAACAGTGGTGTTGTCTGTCTTTATTAGCAGATGACCTTGCTGAAGAAATTTTCCGAAGGCCTCGATTGCATGAATCACTGCCAGCATCTCTTTTTGCTTGATGTGCAGATGCAATTCCCGGGGAGCCCATTGCCCTTGAATACATCTGCCTTCCATGTGTGCCCCCCATCCATGATCTGAGGCGTCTGTTGTAATGGTTTGGCTTGCTTGTGGTTTGTTGAAGGGCATGCCTTGGTTTAGCTGGCTTGCTTGTGCCCACCACAAAAATTCCTTTTGTAGACATGGAATGAGTGGAATAATTGCTTCTAAGTTGTGGCTGTGTTGAGACCATAAACTTTTTAAGTACCATTGTAGTTTTCTCATGTGTAGTCTTGCCAGTGGAATCAGGAGAATGCAAGATGCCATGAAACCCAGGGCCTGCAGGATTTTCCTTGCAGTCATCTGGGTGAGCTCTGCTAGGCTTTTGAAGTAATCTGGTAATTGCTCCTGTTTTTCTTCTGTGAGGAAAGCCATTTGTGAGTTTGTGTCCAGTTTGGCTCCTAGAAAAATTATTTGTTGGGATGGCAGTAGTCTTGATTTTTGAATGTAGACTGTGTATCCCAAAGCCTGCAGTAAGTGAATGACGTAGTCCAAGTTTCTTATCAAGGCTTGCTTGCTGTCCGCTTGTATAAGGCAGTCGTCCAGATAAGGGTATATTTGTATCCCCTAAAGTCTGCAATGTGCAATTACTGATGCCAGGCATTTCGTGAATACTCTGGGCGCAGTAGATAAGCCAAAAGGCAATGCTGAGAATTGATAATGCTCTGACCCTGCAAGAAATCTGAGGTACCTTCTGCAGCTGTGTCTGATTGGGACATGCAGGTATGCCTCCTTGAGGTCCAGAGTAACCAGCCAAGACCCCTTGCCCAGCATGGGAAGAAGTTGCTGTAACGTCAGCATTTTGAATTTTGGCACAATGAGAAAAGTGTTTAGAGCGGACAAATCCAGTATAGGTCTCCATTGCTTTTCTTTTCTTGGAACAAGGAACAGTCTTGAGTAGAATCCCTGGCCTTGTTCCTGAGGAGGAACCTTTTCTATTGCTTTGATTTGTAGCAGCCTTGAAACTTGTATGAGTGCCTCTGCCCTTTGATTGTGTGGCAGGTTTGGCATGCTTTGTCTTGTTGGTAAGGTATGGAAGTGGAACCTGTAACCTTTGTCTATTATGTTCAAAATCCATCCTTCCTTTGTAAAAACATGCCAATTTTTTGAAAATAAGGATAACTTTCCGCCTAAAGGTGCTTCTCTTTGAGCCTTGGTCAGTGGTGTCAAAGTCAAGTCATTGTGATTGTCCCTGTGGAGCAGTAGGAGTCCCTGCGCCACTTCTCTGATTAGTTGGTTGCCATTGGCGGCCTCTGTAGGAGCCTCGGTATTGCCCTCTACCTCGAGCACGCCTGCTTTTTCCCCTTTGAAACTTGTCAGTGTCTGGAAAGGACCAATTCTTCGAAGGCCAATTCCTGCTGAACCTTGGTGGCTGAACCTGGAGGAAATCTTTGACTGTTTGCACTGATTTAGCCTTTTCCTCGATTGATTTCAACACACCCTGTGCATTAGCACCAAATAGCTTATCTTTTTCCAGAGGTGCATCTAGAAGCTTTACTTTAACATGATCTGGCAATGACTGTTCTTTCAACCAAGCATGTCTACGTATGACGGCCCCCATCATAGCTGCCCTACATGAAGCTTCCAATGCATCATAACCACACTGAAGAAAATGATTGCTAACCTGCTGAGTATTATGAACCAAATCCTGCAAAGCCTTTCTATCTAAAGGCTCAGGAGAGGCTAACTTTTTCTGCAAATCATCCATCAGGAAATCCTGATACTGAAACATATGAAAAAGACAGTTAAGAGCCCTCATGGCAAGGGTGGTAGAAGTATAAACTTTTTTACCCCACCTCTCCAGGGACCTAGATTCCCTGTCTGCGGGCAAACGATTCTTGGTCGTGGAAGTGGCCACTCCTTTGGGCCCCTGAGAAATAGTTTCTAGATCAACAGAGTGGGCCTTAAAGAGATGTTTATGAGTTTCAGGAACCCTGTAATATCTGGCTTGACAGGAGCAGAAGGGAGAGAATCAGGAGAAGTACTGGAGTCTGAGTACACATCATCTAATACATCTAACACTGGGGGAATAGCTAAAGGCCTGTGCTGGGGTAACTTACGGAAGGTCCGAAGCCTTTTCCTGGAGTCGGAGAAATCCTGGCCCTGCCACTGAAAATGCTCTCTCATGGAGTGGAGAATTTCTCTGAAAGAAATATCCTCAGGAGGAGAGGCAGAGGGAATGGATTCATCTGCATCAGAATACTCATAGGCCGGGAAGGGTTCTTCCTAGGAATCTGAAAGGCCCGACTCACCAGAGGCTTCATCTGAGGAAAGGGTATCTGTCTGCTCAACCCTAGGCCTTTTGTCTGAAGGCGGCTGAGAACCTCTGTCTGGATGAGCCTGAGAGCCCCTGATTAAAGAAATTAGATCTGCAGCTAAAGTCATGATCTGTTTATCCGAAGAGGGACCCTGTGAAAAAGATTTAGGAGGGTGAGACTTAGCCTGGCTGTCAGCCTTAGCACGTGTGTAGGCCTTGATGGACATAGACACAGGAGGCCTAGCTGCCCCACGTGCTGGAGTAACTTTGTCCACCGGTATGGTGTCAGGCAAATCTTGGGCTTCGGTTTCAGGAGGAAAAACAACAACCGGCACCGGGGAAGCCTCTGGGACCGAAGCGTGCGGTAAAGCAGTGTCGGCCTGGAGCGGTTGAATTACCGCCTCTGAAGAGACTGATGCACTCGTGGTAGGCTTAGGCGTGGTGTCGGTGGAAGTCGCGGGCCGCGAATGTCAGTCCCGGTCCTCCCGTTTTTTGGAAACATGTGCTGTCGGAAGTTCCGACGGCATGATATAGGAGTAATTTTCCCCAAAAAAGTCTTCAGCAAATTCTGCCCGGCGCCCAAGTGTGCGCTTATTGAAGCAAGCACAGGCAGCACAGGCCGAGACGTCGTGGTCTGGGCCGAGGCAGGGAAGGCAGTAAGAATGGAAGTCCTTATGAGGTATTTGTTTACCACAAGACAAACAATTATTAACTTTTTCAGTTTTGTCTGACATCGGCTGAGGCAAGAAAAGGTTCCCCAACGGGGTACTTAGCTTTTTTTTTCAGTTTTGTCTGACATCGGCTGAGGCAAGTAAAGGTTCCCCAACGGGGTACTTAGCTTTTTGATGACTTCGGTATCTGAAAACACAGGAGCTGGCCGACCGGCACTTGCGAACTGCTTCTGCTTCGGGCACCGCGTGGCAAGAAAGACTGGGGAAGATGGCGTCGGCTGATGCTTTTATACCCCAGCCGCTCTGACGTCGGGTAAGAGGCGACATCAGCCGACGCCGGACCCAGACTTTGGAATCCGGCCGACCGAAGGGCTGCCTGAGGCAGGACAACCCATAGGTCAGGACTGCAGTTGCATTCTTGAAGGACATCCCTGTCTGGATAAAAAATTATAAAAGGTTCCACAGCCATGAGTGCCTGTAGCTCTGAGACTCATCTTGCAGATGTTATTGCTAGGAGCAGAGCTGTTTTCCAAGATAAAAACTTTACATCAACTGTAGCGGCTGGCTCAAAAGGAGGCAGGGTGTGTTTTTCCAAAACTCAATTGAGGTCCCATGCAGGTACTGGTGATCTCCTTGGAGGCCTTAAGTTTTTGACTCCTCTGAGGTACTGCCTTAACAGCGGATGAAAAAAAGACTGGTGGCTCTGTATTGTAATGAGCCGAAATGGAAGAGGCATGAATTTTGATTGATGAAAAGGATAGGCCTTTGTCCAGCATCTCAGTTAAGTATTGCAAAATCTGAGGAATATTTGGAACAGCTGTGTCAATTTCCTTGTGCCTGGTTCCAAGCACAGAATCTCTTCCATTTTCCAGCGTAAGATTTTCTGGTACTAGGCCTTCTGGCCTCCAAAATGACATCTATTACAGCTTTAGTGAGAGGCACGTTTTGTATTACTACATTATCCGCCATGCTGCCAGATTTAAGGTCTTTAATTGGCTGTGCAGGATTTGATTGTTTTGTTGGGATAGTAGATGAGGTATCTGAGGCAAGGTCCAAGCCGGGCATTGAGACAAGTTCCTTAGGATTGGGTACCAGTGCTGGCGGGGCCAGTCTGGGGCAATCAGCATCATCTTTGGCTTCTCTTGTCTGACATTTAGGAGTACCTTGGGGAGGAGAGGCAGTGGAGGAAAGGCATATACTGCTAAGCTTTTCCAGCTGAAAGAGAGGGCGTCCACTTTCCATGCTGGTCTGTGATAAGTCCTTGTGCAGAATCTTTTTAATTGGTAGTTGTGAGGAGAGGCAAATGGATCTATATCTAGGCATCCCCATTTCCTTGTTATCATGCTGAAGACTTGTGGATCAAATTTCCACTCATGGGGATCCATGAGGTTTGTGCTTGGTTGTCTGCCAGAGTATTTATCTTTCCTGGCAGGAATTTTGCCTGTAGATGTACCTGGTAAGTCAAAGCTGTGTCCCACAGAGTCATGGCTAGTCTGCAAAGGGGGTAAGAATGAGTGCCTCCCTGCTTGTTTATATACCACATGACCGTGGTGTTGTCTGTCTATCAGTAGTTGTCCCGGATGAAGTAGGTCCTTGAAGGCTGTCAGTGCATTCTGGACAGCTAGCATTCTCTTTTTGATTGACATGTAGATGCATTTGGTTTGCGGACCACATTCCTTGAATACATCTTCCTGCCATGTGGGCCCTCCAGGCATAATCTGATGCATCTGTTGTTGATGTCTGCCTGGCTGGGGGTAAAGTGAATGGCTGTCCCTTGTTCTGGTGACAAGCCTTCGCCTGTGAAACTCCTTTTGCAGGCAGGGAATGAGAGTAATTATAGTTTCCAGGCTGTGGCAATGTTGAGTCCAAACACGTTTTAGGTACCACTGAAGTTTCCTCATATACAGTCTCGTATATGGAATTAGTAGAATGCAGGATGCCATGAAGCCCAAAGCCTGCAGAATTTTTCTTGCAGATAACTGGGCCTTTGTTGCCAACAGGTTGAAATAGGTAGTCAGTTGCCTTTGTTTGTCTGGCGTGAGATAAGCCATCTGGGCAGTTGTATTTAAGCTTGCACCCAGGAATATTATCTCTTGAGAGGGTACTAGTTTTGATTTCTTTTCCTTGACTGTGTACCCTAGGCCTGTTAGAAATCTCTTTACAAACGCCAGATGCTGTAGTAGAATGTCCTTGTTCTCTGCTTGAATGAGGCAGTGGTCCAAGTAAGGATATATCTGCATTCCTCTGTCTGCAGAATGCAATTACTGGTGCCAGGCACTTTGTAAAGACCCTGGGCGCAGTAGATAAGCCAAAGGGCAGTGCAGAGAATTGCTAGTGCATTGAGCCAGCTTTGAATCCGAGGTATCTTCTGCATGTTTGTCTGACTGGGACATGCAGGTATGCCTCTTTTAGGTCTAAAGTCACCAGCCAAGCCTTCTTCCCCAGCATGGGCAGAAGTTGCTGTAGAGGCAACATTTTGAATTTTGGTAGATCCAGAAATGTGTTTAGAATAGACAGGTCCAGTATTGGTCTCCAGGTCTTGTCCTTTCTTGGTACCAAAAACAGTCTTGAATAAAATCCTTGTCCCTGCTCTTGCTCTGGTACTTGTCGAATGGCCCTCATGTCCATGAGGGATAAGACTTGCTTTTGTGCCTCTGCCCATTGATGTTTTGGCAGGTCTGGCCAACCGTTTGTCCTTGGCAGGGTATGGAAGTGAAACTTGTAGCCTTGTGACACTATGTCTAAGACTCATATGTCCTGGGTTATGTGCCAGTTTTGAGAAAAAAGTGCTAGTTTTCCCCCTAAAGGTGCTGCCAGAAGGTAAGTGCTTGGTGCAGGCAGGGGTAAGTCATTGGGACGGTTTCCTGTATGGTTGTGATTTGTCTTCTACACTTTTGGAGGTAGAAACACCCCATTGTTTAGACCTGTATGAGCCTTGGGGCTAGGATCTGCCTCTTGGGTGTCTGTATCTGCCCCTTTGTGGTCTGACACTGGAAAGGACCAATTCTTTGTAGGCCAGTGTCTGCTAACTCTTGGAGGCTGAACCTTAAGAAATCCTTAACCGTTTGCATAAATTTAGCTTTGTCCTCCATTTTCTTTACCACCTCTTCTGCTTTAACACCAAACAAAGTATCATGCTGTAATGAGGCATCTAATAATTTTGCTTTGACATGATCAGGCAGAGTTTGTTCCTTTAACCAAGCATGTCTTCTGATGACAGAGCCCATCACAGCGGCTCTGCAGGAGGCCTCCAAAAGAATCGAAACCACATTGCAAAGTATGCTTTCCAACTTGTTCAGCTGCATGCAATAAATCCTGCATTTCTTTGTTTTCTGCACATTCAGAATTAGTCAACATTTTCTGTTTAAGCAGTGACATAATATATTGCTGATATTTGAGCATATGAAACTGACAATTTAAAGCCCTTATAGCCAAGGTTGTGGAACTGTAAATTTTTTTTCCCCATCTGTCCAATCTCTACAGGAATCTCTGCTAGAGGGGGCAGTTGAGGCCATCTCTTTGGACCTGCGAAGACTATTGGGCCAAAGCAGGAGGGTTTCCTGGTAATCCACATTTGCTTTACATGCGATCCCTTTATTTTGGGTTTTTACCTGACAATATTTCCTGGCCATCAGGGTCTCAGTCATAGGGTTTTGCTGGCATGAAAATCCACAGAATTCCTGGAACTGGCACCCGTCACTTTTAAAATACCATGGGCTCATTCAAAAATGTCAGGAGCTGGGGGCTCAGTCTTAACAATGGGCTGATAGTGGTAAGACCTACTCCGGGGAGTATGGCGACTACAGAGTGACTCATCTCACTCCACAAAGGTTTCCTGGTTGTCTAATGAGGGTCATCACAGATTTTTTGATTTTTGAGAAGACTACGCTTTCTCCATTAAAAGCCTGAAAACGGTGACCCTGAGTGTCTAGCTGCAGAAAGGTAGATGCACAAAAAGGTGAAATCGAAGTAGCCAATGTCTTTGTTTTAGAGTTCAAATGATGAATCTAGTGAAACCTGCTTGAAACGCCCATTTGATACCTCAGGGGTTTCCGGATTTCTATGTAAATGCCAGATCATGTCTCCTAAAGGACCCTCACATGGATGGGACTTTGTTTTGGATCAGAAGAGTCTCAGGACTTCATTAGGAAAGCCATAGTATGTCTTTTTCCAGGTGTAGAAGATATGGATCTTCAGCACAGCTTATCTAGGGTACTCCCTTGTATTTGGGGAAAGGCATCTCGGGAAGGCCAGGCTATCCCGAAACTACAAGGCTCTCTGAATTTAAAACAAAATTTAGATAGAGTGCTGTCCGACAAAGATTCTAGGTATAAATCCCTATGTCACAAGATTTCAATGGAGTAGCAAGATGGCTCACTGACAGAACTCCACATTGTGAAAGTAGCAGCTTTATTCCAAGGTATCTTCGGAATCTTTTACAGGTTTTACTCATCTGTGACAATGTGGTAGTAAAACCTGAAACAGGCTTTCAGTCCTTTGTCCTCTCCTGTTCTATCTACTTGCCTCTTCAATGGAGTGTTGTTGGCAAGGAACACAGAAGGTCTTTGATGTAACAAAGTTTTAGGTCAGATGAACTGCAGAAGCTGTCCAGTGTTTAGTTCTGCATTTGAATCTCTGTCTGAAATTATCATAACGTATGTGGGCAGTAGTCGGTAAGGGCAATTCAAAGTAGTAATGCGATCACTTATATTGAGACAGGATCTGGGCCTAATTTCATCGGGAGTGGTAGCCTGCCCCTGCGACTCTGAACGCGGTTACAATGCCAAAAGAGTGGCTTGATCCGCGTGAGTCGTGGTGGCGATCCTTATGTCCAAAACTCTGTCAGGGGACGGCCATGAAGGCTCTATCCTGAGAACCGACGAGCTGGCTTAGAGTTTTTCTCAGGCTGGCTTAAAATCAGTCGAAAGTAAAATGATTTGACTCTGCGAGGCCGTTGGTTGAGCATCTTAGCCGAACAGTAGCTTTTCTCCTTGTGATAATCTTTTGAACTTTATGTCAACCACAGTGGCTCGGAAGGTTATCCCATACTCTACATTTCGACATGAGGCGTATCGTAGGATCGAGGCATTAACAGAAGAATTAATTTGTTCTCTATTGGCTCGGGGTACCGACGCTTAATAGTACCCATGTGCGGTTTCCCTGTCTAAACAGTTCAAAGTTTTCACAATCACTTCTGTGTTATAACTTACCTAGGTGAAGCAACTCAACAATGATGCGACCTTGATCAGGGCCAGGGCCTAAATTAACCTTATGATCCCAGTAGTAACGGAGTATCCTAACAGTCATTTGACTTATGTTTATTTACCACTGGTATTTGCTTTACTTCCCCAAAACAAGGATAACTTTTAACTGGCTTTATTCAAACAGTAAGTTAGTCGTACTTTTTCACATCGTGACCCATCTAAGGGAGCCAAGATGTCGCGAAAAATAATAAGCTCTAACAGGACTTGTCTGAAAATCGGCTCCAGAGTACGCATATCGTTGAAGCCTTAACTTTGCTACTTCTGCTTGGTAGTCTCTGTCACCCAACATACAAAGCTAAGTGTCAAAAACACCAGAGCTGTTTTGGCTGACATGACCTTCGGAAAAGTTAAAGAAATCGCGCACCACCCCATCCTGGTAAAGCTACACAACCCATGCTTACTGACTTTCGCAAGATACAGCTGTCACCACAGGATTTGCTAGAATTCAGGGGGGACAATGCTGGAGGGATAGATTTTCCAGTGATCAGCCAGGAGGGACTTACACGGCACTACTCTGTGAACAGAAGAACGGTTGCTGTGCGGCTATCTATCGTCAAATTCTGATGTGCTCCTCATTAGGGCATTACTCAAGAAAGATCTTCGATGATTACCTGAGCCATGAAATAGGAAATTTCGGCGAGCAGCCTCAGGGATCAACTGTGGAAGAGCGTCTGACTACACAGGAAAATAATACTAAATTCTTGAAGATGACAGGTCTGTAACAAGCCCAGGAAGTACATTATTTATTAGAATGGGCACCTATATAAAGGCAGGTCAGGGACCCCAGCTGGGAGGAAGGTATGGCCAGGCGAGGCCGTTTATACTGTCAGTTACAGAAGAACTACCTATGAACATTTTACTGAACCCATGGTAGTTAATTATGTTTATTATTGTATAATACTTTAACTGGCAAGATGCAACAGTAGATAGATGGGTATATTTTCAACAGGATTTTTTTAAGACTTTTGGTGATCAAATGGGTTCAGGCTAAACAGGCCTTCTCTCTGAAGGTGCTACTCCATGGCAGCAGAAGGAACCCGCTCAGCTAGGGTCACAATGCTGTCTTTAAAATAAATTTCAAAATAGAGAGCGATAAGTAGAACCTGAGCTGGCTCCAAAGGTGAAGGATCCTCTATTTTCACTTTTAACTGTGGGCTTCTCAGAGGTAGTCCCTGGCAAGCATAAAGTTGGCCACATTTGAGAAATCAGGCAGGGGTTGGCTAAAGCAGGGTTTTGTCAACCAGTGTATCATGCCTGGTGGGAATGAAATCCCATGCCAGCTGTCTCATGATGCTTAGCATTCCCATCATTATGGGGCTACAGCAAATATAGTTTAATGGATGAGAGCAAAAAATGGAGTTCTACAGTTTTTGGCTCATACCTATTTTTTAATGTCGGACTAGCAGAGCTTACATCGGCATTTGCACGAAAAAATGTGCAGAAATTTCAGGCTACATGCTGTACCTCCCATACACTTCTGAGACTGATGAGCTGTGCACTGTGCAAGGCATTACCAGGCTTCTGAGCTTTTTAAGCAGCCCCCCCAGCTATTCCCTCCAGAAAAAATGTGTCTCATGTTACCTGCTGGAAACTCTAACACAATGTTCAAAGAGCCTGAAATGAACCAAACAAGGAGTCCCAGGAATTTGCCCACAAGTGATGAGACTACCTGCGACACAAGTTCTAAGAGGGACCAGTCTTACTTAAAGGGCTTTTGAAATCATCGCAGTCAACATAAGGACTCAGACATACAGACACAGCTTTTGCTAGACCAGCCAATTTATTTGCTTGAAGTTGTCTCAAGGCTCAAAATGTTTTCAAGAATTTTGGAGGTTGCTGCTTCAGGGCCTGCATTGGCAAGTCCTGCACAGGGTATGCAGATGAATGCAAATTAGTGATTGCCCGCATCAGGATGAGTCTCACACTGTTACAAATGGTTATCTCAGAGACATTTTGGAGGTTTGTGTTAGACTTTTTCCCTCGAGCTCAGGCAATACTAAGACGAGGGGGAGTGTCCACGTGATCATGCTGAGTGTTCTACACTTTTGCTCGTACTAAGTTGTGTACATACTAAATGGTTTCCTGAACCTAAACATGGTCGACTAGGCAGTATCTTTTCTTGGGTAATAGGTTTCCATCTCCCAAATTGGCCAAATTTAAAAGCTATCAGGCCTCCATTGAAGTGCCCAAATGCACATTGTCTCCCTAAAGAGGGTTGCTGCGACAACACAGCACCTAGAACAATTGTAAACAAAGATTTGGGTGAGTTGAAGCTTACACATTGGTTGAGCTAATTTCCAGAGACAATTATCTTAGATCCATTTAAACAGGAGATTGCTCCTTAAACAGATTCAGTGAGCATGAGGTGGAGCCCAGCCCCTTCCCTAATGCTGTTGCTGTATGTATAGGGGTGGGCTGGAATAAAGCAAGAAAGTTACAGTCTATTGCCATATGGTTCTGTCAAGGAAGAAATAATGTTCCATTGTACATCAAAGTACTTTTATTTCTGACATTAAACAGGCCAAAACTTGCCCCTGGAATTGCCTTGGAGAGGTTATGTTTCCTCACAAAATTGTTACTCAACTGAAGTCTCACAGGTGCCAACATTGGGACATGATGCAAAGATAATGGCCTCTGTTACCAGAGGTTGGTGGGTCCTGGCACTTTCAAAAGAACTATTCCTGGAGGGCTGCTACACCAGTAAATGAGATGGGATTTTCGCGCAGCAAAAGCAAATGTCTTTAGTACCATTCTGACAGGCGGTTAAGCATACATTTCGGGTCGCCTAAAGCCTGTATTTTGCTTAGAGCAATCCTTGCAACCTCAAGATATCCAATCAGTTGAACCAGCACAGTGAGGTTTTGGGGAGGTTTGACAGGGCTGTATAGGTCCACATCTCAGATTACCTGCCCACATAGGTACTACAGTAGACACAGGAAAGGCTTGGTTCACTCCCTCAAGATTCCCTAATGTAGCATAGACCACAGTGCTAGGGGAGTTTCTCCTTTGAAACCACACAATGCTTCACCAGGCTGCCAGTCCTTAAGTCCTGCTGGACGAATCTGGTTTAGGCTGCAGGTGCCGAACAAATATTAGCCCTGGTTTGTGTAAGGCCATTCCATAATTGTCGGAGCACCTTCAGACTAGGATTGTCTAGGATGGGTTATCCAAACTTATGACCCTAAGCAGAGGGTGCTCATCACGGGGTTGGAAGTGCCACACCAAGTAGCTGTGGTGGATCCAGGCCGGTCTCCAAAAACAAAAGAGTCCTATGAAATACACCTTTCAACACAGTAAAGATGACACTTTAAGTACCCAGGATGTTGGCTGTCACAGGGTCATCTGTGCTTCTAATAGACCTTTCGAGAAGCTAATCCTTTTGTTTAAATAGGGCTAATGAGGAATGCACCCATTGTTTCATTAGTACATTCTCAATTAGTAGTATCTTCTCAGTTGCAAAGTTTGGCAGATTAGGATTATGCGGAGGCCCTGGCAGGAGGCCTCCAAGGGAGATACCGTCTTGAGTATGAGCCTCCATTGTACGTGGGTTATAGATTGTCTGTTGCAAATTAAGCAAGACATGTATCGATGTTAAAGGCCGTTTATGTAGCCTCCATGTTATGCAAAAATTTTCTGTAAAGGAAGGATATATAAAAGGCAGCCGCTACCCAAAACATAATAATAAGAAAAGTAATTAGGGACCCTAGTGGGTTGCTAACATTTTATTCCTCAAGCAAGGTGTCAATGTTCCATCATATCTGCATCATCCCCCACTGGAGTCAGCTGGTTTCCAAGAACTCTGGAACATGAAATTGTTTTTCCATGGGAGCTGATTAAGTCACTAAATTTCTGAAGGTCCCCATTATCCATAACAGTATTTTGAAAGGCAAATATTGATGGAAGACTGTATTCGACTGCAAAATTTTATTCCTGTTCTTGCACCTGTAGAACTCTTTGGGAAATAGGCGGATTCTTCCTCAGGTAAAGAAAATATGAACAGCAGATAAGAAATGTTTGAACATAGCCTAAGCAAACTTTCCCAAGCACAGGATTTGATAAGAAGTGCTTGTCCTAATACCTGCAGAACTCTATGGGGGTGGCCATAGTGAGGTCACTCACCAGCGATACGAGACCATTGGAGTGGGGATGCCAACATAAGAGACAGTCATTATTATTAAACACTGAGAGCTGGAGTCCATTTGTCCACAGTTGTCCTTATGGATAAAGATAAATATATTTCGTGAGCATCCGAGGTGTTCTGCTAGGTCTGTATGCTCCGGTTCCACAGATGAGTCCTGATGCTTTTAAAATCCCGGTGTACAGGTGACGCTCCATGTGGATGTTAAAAAGGTTCCTGGGTACATTGTCATATGCAAAACAAATGGTGATTTATTAAACCACAACTGAATCCGATTTGGCCCACAAGCTAGGATATTCCTTGTTTGATTTAGTACCTAAGGACTGAATGACTGTTTGTCTGGGTACAAACTATCAACAACTGCCCTTATGCCAAGCTATGTGAGAGCTGAACTTTATCCAGCCCCATTAGAGATCCATAAGGATAAAGCTGCATACTGTTTTTAGAACGTGCACACCTTATCGCCAGACCTTTTATTGTCTCAGGTGTGCTTGCAGAGTCTATCATCATGACTGAACCCATTTTTCCTTGGGGGTATATTGTTAAGGACCCAGATGCCCCCAAAGCTGGGGTTCCTAGACCTTTATCTAGAACATAGAATGTGAATCCAACTCTAGTACCAGGAGTTTTGACAGTATAGATTTCACTGTCTAAGTCACTAATGCTAAGCCGCACTCTAGTTAGTAGTATAGGAGAATAGGTCTGACTAGTAGGAAACATTACCTCACCTCTTGATAAGTTTCCATTTACAGTTATCCCAATTGATACAGGAATTGAACTGCTAAGGAGTTTTTGATCTCAGTCTCATTTAATTTTGATCGAAAATATCTGTACTCATTGATGTAGTGTTAAGGAACAATGTTTTTCTGTTTGATGGGTCTTATATTTGCAATTAACAGGTGTGGCTATGGGCATAGAGAACACCCAAAATCTAGTGCTTTATCAGTGGAGAGAAAGTTCCTGTTTTGTGACCAATCCTATACAGAACATATAAATTTTTCAACGCTTTTGTTGATGATATTTTTACTATGGATGGTACACTATTAGAACTGGATGAGTTTATGTTATTTCTAAACTCATTATCTCCTTTTTGAAATTTAAAATGTGTTTTTCAGACAATACCATCACGCTATCAATGTAACTATTGATGGGGAATATCAACAGAGCCAGGTGGAAGGATGTAAGTGCAGGAGGCACTAAGCCACCAGCATGCATGCTCATATTTTTAGAGGGAAAAAGATTACAGTTCTGTAGGCTGAGTCTAACACTGAAAATGATAAATTTATAAAACAACTTGATGACATGCTGACTGATTTTGCTCTGGTGGGTATAGTGATGTTGAACATACTGAGAAGAAGGTTAGAGGACAGGGAGACTTCATTGAAACCCATTTCTTAGCTCTATATCTGAGACAAGGAAGCTGATACTTTCACCACACAGGAAACATCTATAAGATCTGACTTCATTTAATTTGAAAACACCTTTAATTAAGCAGATTATTAGTAACAACTGTTAATTTATGGCTAGTGATGAGTTGAAAGCTTGTTCAGGCAATAAACCACACTTTGCCTATAGGAATAGGAGGACTTTAAGAGTGTCCTAAAAAGACTCCTATCAATACCTATAGTTCCACTTCATCTAAATTTGGACATTTAAATGCCATAGCTGCTCCTGTTGTGAAAATATTTTTGTGAAAATAGCAACAGGTGCATCCAGTAACTAATAAGAGATTTAAGTTTCACACATTTGCAACATGCATCACTACACAAAGTATATCTAGCCATGCTCATGTGATTCCTTCATGTAGGTAAACTACATGGAAGCTGAAGGAAGAATTACAGAACATAAATCAGATATTAGGAGGATGTAGATAGAAATGCACTCTATAAAACATACAGGAGATAACATACATTTAAATTTAGGCTATAGATTCTATACATCCTTCAGGTTAGAGGTGGGGATATAAATAATGCCCTTGAAACCAAAGAATATAGATGGATTTTAAGAGGCTAGTGATCACCTCTGGCCAAAACAGTATGGTTAGTATTAAACCTATATTGATTGCTTATAGAACTAAGCTGTGATTTGACACTTATTAAATATAAAAAGTATTGAGCTTTTAATATATGTCTTGTTATGCCTTTAATGTGGGTCATATGATTTTGGCTGTCGGTCATGTGACTATCTTGGGACCTATATATATTGAGAATGTACTCATGTATTTTAGTTTTAATGGACACAGGCAACCTGTAAATGGTCCATCTCCCAAGTCCTAGCTTGTAAATGTTTCATCTCCCAAGCCCTTGCTTACATTTATCAAGGGTAATCAGAACTGGTCAGAGATCTGGGATGCATGGCAAGGCTTAAAAAGTCTCTTGTGGTTGTTAGCCTAGTAAACACCTCTGAATTTAGGAAGCCCCCCTGGTAAAAAGGCTAATTGTTCCTGAGGAGGTTGTGGAATGCCCACGAAAGTGGGGGGGATTTCCAAACCATGTAATACTCTCAGTGAAGGACAGAAAGAACCCTGGAATCTTGTGAAAATCTTCACCTAACAGAAGAGGTAGGGAAAGAGAGAAAGAAGAATGTGGCTGAGAAGTATAGGAGAGTCACAGGAAAGGGAGATTTCTGAATGTAAATATAGTCTGGATAGCTTAAGCCAGAGGAGCTCATTCTCCACCCTTTTCTCCTTTGGGAAGAGGGTATAACTGCCTACGAACAAGCTGGCTTATTAGGGTAATACCATTGGAAATTATGCACATGAGAAACAAAATATGTTTCAGCTCTTGCAAGGCCTTACGATTTTCCTGTAGGTACTTAAATCTTCAGCAGCACCAAACAAATGCTTGTGGTCAAAAGGAACGTCCTCAGCTTAGCCTTCATTTCCGACAAAGGTTGAAGCCTAAAGCCAGGATTTACCTCTCTATCACACAGCTAAAAGCAGCAGCCCTAGAAGGAGCATCTGCTGCGTTATAGCTGCACTTAACAGAATGGTGAACCACCTGAAAGGAAGTCCTTCACAAGGAGAAGGCAGAAGTGTTCCCCTCAGTCAGAAGGTCAGAAATAACCTGAAAGGCCCAAGACAGAAGAGCTAAAATATACCTAGTGATATGGGTCTGATAATGGACAGCCCAGACAGCAAGGGTAGCGGAGATGTATACATTCTTCACTAACCTTTCCATAGCATTGCTCTCCTTAACAGAAGGGAGCAACTTCGTAGAAGGCAGTAACTTAGATGGTAAGAAAATAAACTGTTGTCTTGTGGATTTGGAGCTTTGGAGCCTTATTGTGAGCTGTTGCAAGTGCTTTTGTACCACAATTCCTTCCAGGTGGAGTTTGCTTACTGGACTGCCGTGTTTGTTTTGTGTTTGTTTTGTTGGTTTCGTACAGGATTCCTTGTGTTTGGAACTTAGATGGCTTGTCAAATGCTACAGACACCATAGAAGGGTCAGCAGATGGGCACCTATTAAGAAATTTACAATCAGCAAGAACTTTGAAGGGTTTTTTTCAATAATCATGCCAAGATGGAAAAAATTAAAAACCAAAAA
>NC_056746.1:528887040-528987040 GCF_019279795.1 Protopterus annectens
AAAGAATGGCTGGAGCCAAGCACTTTGTGAATACCCTAGGCACAGTAGATAAGCCAAAGGGAAGTGTAAAGAACTGATGGTGCATACAGCCTGCCCTGAAACGTAGATATTTCCTGCAAGATTCCCTTATGGGGATGTGCAGATAATCTTCTTTTAAGTCTAGGCTGACTAGCCAGGGAGTCCTTGGCTAGCATAGGAAGGAGATGCTGGAGTGCAAGCATTTTGAATTTTGGTATCACTAGGAAGGTGTTTAGGTAATCTAGGATTTGAGGCAAGGAGGGCACAGCTGTGTCCTTCCCTTGAGACTGGCTCCACGAACAGCCTGGAGTAGAAACCCTGTCCCCTTTGCTCTGTTGGCACAGGTTGAATAACCCTGATACAGAGAAGAGAAAGTACTTGCTTTTGGGCCTCTGTCCACTGGTTTGGAGGAAGGTCTGGCAATCCGCTTGGGGTTGGCAGAGTGTGGAAATAGAATCTGTATCCCTGGGATACAGTGTTTAAGACCCATCAGTCCTGGGTAATATACTTCCAGTTTTTTGCATGCAGGGTGAGTTTTCCTCCTAGGGGTGCAAGCACTTGGGCATGGCTGGGAAGGATTAAGGCCAAGTCATTGTGAACTTTTTCCACAAGGGGGTGGCTTACCACTCCCAGTTTTCGAGGAGGGAGCACTCCATTGTTTAGATCTGTGCATACCCAGAGACTGTAGTCTTTGTGGTCTGTTGCCCCTGGGTCTGGGCTGAAAAGGTCTGGAAGGAACTGGAAAGGACCAGTTTTTAGAAGGCCAATGCCTACTGAATCTAGGTGGCTGTACCTGTAAGAAATCTTTAACCGTTTGCATGGATTTAGCTTTTTCCTCCACCTTTTTAAGAACAACTTCTGCTTTAGAGCCAAACATTCTTGGTTTAATGGAGCATCAAGTAATTTTGCCTTGACATGGTCTGGCAAAATATGTTCCTTCCCCTAATTAAAGTAATGCCTTCTAAGTACAGACCCAGTGACAGCAACCCTGCAAGATGCTTCTAAAGCATCAAAACCACATTGCAAAGTATGCTTACCAACTTGTTCTGCAGAATGCATTAAATCCTGTAATTCTGCGTGTTCAGTACAGTAAGGAATCAACATTTTCTGTTTAAATAGCCCCATAACATGCTGCTGATACTTTAACATATGAAACTGGCAATTTAAAGCCCTAATGGCTAAAGTAGCAGAAGTGTATACCTTCTTACCCCATCTGTCTAAGTCTCTAAAATCTCTATCAGAAGAGGTAGGATGTTTGGCAGTAGTAGCCTTAATTCCTTCTGGTCCTTGGGAAATGGTCTCTGGATCTGCAGAGGGGGGTCTACTTTGTTTCATAGAATGGCATTTCGTCGAACTTTCATTTCACTGAAAGTTCATTATATCGACAAGCATTTGCCCCCTTCCCCAATGTTGTGCGACCCTGGAGTTGATATATATAGTTAGGGGGGTGTGGGGGGCACAGCCCCCAACCTAAAATGCTTGTCGATGTAATGAACTTTCAGTGAAATGAAAGTTCGACGAAATGCCATTCTATGAAACAAAGTAGACCCGCAGAGGGATACTTGAAGAGGAACTTGAAAGAGTCAGGTACTCCAATACCAGTCAGGTTTTCTGGGAGCCTAAAGTGTCTGGGGAAAGGCTTGATTCCATGAAGGCATCATCTACAATGTCCAGAACAGGAGGGATAGCTAAAGGCCTGTGTTGAGGTAGGAGTAAGAATTCCCTAAGCCTCATTTTGGAGTCAGAGTAATTCTGGCTTTCCCAGTGGAAATGCTTCCTAAGAGTGTGCAAGGTTTCACCGAAAGAAAAATCTTCTGCAGGGGAAGCAGGGGGAATAGAATCCTCTGCATCAGAATCGTCATAAGTAGATAAGGGCAAATCCTGGCAATCAGAAGGAGCAGAAATATCAGATTCCTGGTCAGAAGAATCAGAAAGAAAATCAGTTCTAGGTCTCTTAGAGGGGGAAGGCTGGCTTCCCCTAATTAAGGTAATAAGGTCTTCAGCCATTCTAAGCATTTGTTATTTTAGGCATATGGGCCTGAGCCTGCGGTTTGGTCGTTGGTTTTCTAGGCGTGGTGCGAGTTTTAGGCCTGGATAAAAACGATGGTGTCGGTTTAAAATGCAAGTCTGTAGGCCTGAATACACCCTCAGAAGCGGGTGCCTGCACAGTGGCTCAGGACCCATCCAAGGTAGAGACATCCGCAGGTTCCACAGTCAAAGAAGCATCTCGGGGCATACCGGACTTTGAATGGGTCTCAGTAGAGGCCTGCAAATCTGAAGTAGCAGGTATCAGGGGCAGCGAAAGCAGTGACTAGCTTAACAGAAGTATCGTTGGTAGTTTGGGACCCATGCGGTCTGTCTTTGTCTTTATCCTTACGTTTTTTCAGAAGATCGGTAGTTGGATGGCTTAAAGTCATTTCGGAGTACTGAGACAAGAGTACGAAAGTAACTGGCTGCAAAGAGATAGCCCGACGATGAATAGTTCGGGGGTTGAACAAGGAACAAAACCAACAGCAAGGGACGTCATGGTCTGGGCCTAAACAGGGGATGTAGTATGAATGAAAATCTCGGAGGTATTTGCTTTCCACAGGTAAGAAAATGGTTGACTTTTACTGACATTGGTTGGAGCAAGAAAAAGAATCCCCAACGGGGTACTTATCTTTTTTGAAGACTTCAGATCTGAAACTCGAAAATGAAAATTTCAGGAGTCGGGCGACAAGCACTTACAAACTGCTTTGGGCACCGCATGGCAAGAAAGACTGATGTAATGGTGTCAGCTGCATGTTTTACACCCGACTACCTGATGTCATGGAAGAGGAGATAGCATCTGATGCAGAAATCCAAAGACTCTGGTATTCAGGCAGGCTGAGGGTTACCTGCAGGCAGATAAACCAAATGTGATGACTGCAACAGTGAAACATGAAGAACATCTGGCAATTTAAAGCCCTGATGGCAAGAGTTGCAGAGGTATAAACCTTCTTACCCCAATCTGTCTAGACCCTAGAATCCCTGTCCGAAGACGTATGTTTTTTGGCTGTAGAAGCCTTAATACCTTTAGGTCTCTGGGAAATGGTCTCTGGATCCGCAGTGGATTTTTAAACAGAAATTTGTGAGAGAGTCAGGTACTCTGTAGTATCTGTCAGGCTATCAAGGAGCAGGTTGTACAGTATCAGGGGTAAGGCTGGATTCCATGAAAACATCATCTACAATATCCAGGACAGGGGGAATAGCTAGAGGCCTATGCTGAGGCAAGTCTAAAAATTCAGTCTCTATTTTTGGACTGTGGGTAGTCCTGGCATTCCCAGCGGAAATGCTCCCTTAGGGTATGCAAGGTTTCACCGAAAGAAAGGTCCTCTGGAGGAGGCTGAGGGAATGGAATCCTCTGCATTGGAGTCCTCATAGGTAGATAAGGGTATGCCCTGGTAATCACAGGGGTCAGAGTCATCAGATTCATGGTCTGAAGAATCAGAAGGAAACTCAATTTTGTCTTTCAAAGGGGGAAGGCTGGCTTCAACTAATTAAAGTAATAAGGTCTTCAGCAATTCTAAGCATTTGTTTCTGTGACACGAGAGCTTGAGAATGTGCTTTGGTCGTCCGTTTCCTAGGCGCAGTGCAAACTCTGGGCCTGAGAAATTTGGTAGATTGTGTCATTAACGAAGTAGTCTGATACGAACATCGGAAGGTCTGAATACACCCTCAGAAGCCGGTGCCTGCACAGCAGCTTCAGACCCATCCAAGGTAGAGAAATCCGCAGGTTCCATACTCTAAGTAGCATCTTGCGGCATACCGGACTCCCAAAGGGTCTCAGTAGAGGCCTGCGAATCTGTAGAAGTGGGTAACAGGTGCTGCAAAAGTGCCTCCCTGAGTACAGGCAGACTGGCAACTAGCTTAATGGAAGCATTGTTGGCAGTTTTATACCTATGCGGTCTGTCTCTGTCTTCATCTTTGCGTTTTTTCAGAAGATCGGTATTCGGATGGCTTACCGAAGCCATTTCGGAATATGGAGAATGAGAGCGAAAGAATTTAAAGACAAAAATAGCCCGATGACGAATAGCTCGAACGTTGAACAAGGCACAAAACTGACAGCGAGGGAACGTAGTGGTCTGGGCCTAAACGGGTGACGCAGTAAGAATGAAAATCTCTGAGGTATTTGCTTTCCACAGGCAAGACAATTGTAAATTTTTTCCGGTTAGAGCAAGAAAAAAGGATTCCCCAATGGGGTACTTCACTTTAGAAGACCTAAGGTTTGAAACTCAAAAAACGAAAAATTCAGGTAGCTGCCGAATGGCACTTGCGAACTGCTTCTGCTTCGGGCTCCCGTGCAGCAAGAAAAGCTGATGTAATGGTGACTGCTGCATGTTTTACACCCCTGACGACCTAACGTCATAGTATTCGGGCCGACTGAGGTCTACCTGCAGACAGATACCCAAAGTGTGATGACTGCAACAGTGAAACACGAAGAACATCTGCCTCCCTAACCAAAATTTAAGGAACACCACTAGGCCCTTCGGTAATCAGCCATGGTTCCCCTTGAAAATCTATGGCGGATGTCTGCAGAAACCTCCAGAAACGTGCGTGATGTCAGATCCATGCCAGCATCCGAAGCAGTCAAAGCAGAAAAATCCAGCAAAAAGGTTGGACGATCATCCAGGCTTTTACAAGCCTCCAGAGAGATGTCCAGCAGAGGTTGCACAGCTGAATAATCGGTCCTAGCTTTCTTGGCCTTTTTCTTAATGGATGGCTGACCCTCAGAATGGGAAGTTCTTTCTGTAATGTCTTTCGCTAAAAGTTTAAGACACTGGTTCTCTAAATATATGGCCAAAGAGGAAAGCTGACTATGGAGAGTGTTCAGGATGAAAGCCTGACAAATTGAACAGGACGTATGGTTGTGGGAAGCACCAAGACAAAAACACTGCTTGTGTCGTTTTTTTATAGGGAATCTGTCTCCCATACTGGCATATACCAGCTCTGGATGACATATGAACCCCAAAAGCAACAAAAAGGAAAAAAAGATAAGAGCAAAAACCCCAATGGGGCACTTTTGAAAAACGGATTGGTGAACCAGCAAACCATCACAGTCTGTTGAAACGGTACTTTTCTGAGCAACACAACACAAAATACATTAGATTCTGGAGTAGGCACAGCTTTACACGTCTTCACCCCCAGTTAATGGGAAGAACCCCTACACCTCTCCTCTCTGAAAATTGACTACAAACCCACGTCATTGTGAATAAAAGGGATACTGCCCTGATGCTGTAAAATGTGGAAAAAATTGTAGTCAGTGAACTCTGACATGAACTATGATTTGATGTCTGGAACTACTACCACTGTACTGCACTACATAGTGAAGGGCACATTTGCCTCACAACAGACAAAAAATAATAAAATAAAAAACTCATCTGGAGATAGTAAGAAATACAAAAGACGGACTTAAAAGGAAATCAATGAAAAAATAAACTATTATACACTTGTGACACAGTTAAGGAAGTTATGGGCTGCCCAGACTTAAAAATGAAGTCTTTCAAAACATCAGCAGTAACACTTTTCAGCTCTGGCATCCAAGCCCAATTTAGAGAAACAGCAGTCTCCAGTGGACATGTCAACACAAATGCAGAAAAGTACAGTTGTGTACACTTAACATAACTGTAGATGTTAGAGTGTATTCACTGTTGCAATCAAACTGCATTTGGGTTATCTGTTTGCAGGTAGCCCTCAGTCGGCCTGATTAAAAAAGTCTTGGGTCCTGCGTCAGTTACTGTGCCTTCTTCCATGACGTCAGGTCGTCAGGGGTATAAAACATGCAGCAGACGCCATTACATCAGTTTTTCTTGCCCCAGATGTCAGGTGCTCCCCTTTTGGGAAGCAATTAAATATAAAAGTACAATGATATACCTCCAACAAAAAAGCAAATACACCAAAAAGGCTTTTAAGCTTAGTAAAGGAAAGTAGAGGTATAGCCAAAAGAAGTTAGGGGGCTGGAGGGAGGGTAACCAGGACTGCAACAGTGAATACACTAACATTTATGGTAAGTGTACACAACTGTACTATGTTCTTTGTGTTTCACTGTTGCAGTCATTACATTTGCGTAGATTCCCAAAGCTATGGTTGGCAGGAGGAATTTAGATAGCATTAGGACCAGCAACAAGGCCCTGCAAGACTGCAGTGGCAAAGCCAGCTCTGGATTTAGAGAAAATTGGCAAATGATAATGCTTGGTGAAAGTATGCACAGAACTCCATGTAGCAGCTTCTAGGATGTCCCTAGTAGGGATGCCTCTGAGAAAGGCTGTAGAGGTAGATGCAGCCCTGGTGGAGTGAGGTCTGATCCCCTAGGGGATAAGGTTTTGCATGGTGCTTATAGCAGAAATGAATGCAATGGCCTATCCATTTAGAAATGGTTTGCTTTGAAATAGCCTTCCCCTCTGCCCCTGCAGCAAATGCCACCAGCAGTTGTTCAGATTTCCTTTGAGGTTTAGTCCTTTCCATTTAGAATCTAAGTTGTTTGTGCACATCTAAGGAATGCAGTATCCGTTCCACTATGTTCTGTGGATTGGGAAAGAAGGTTGGCAAATGAATGGACTGATTAAGAGCCATACTGGATACTACCTTGGGCATGAAGGATGGACTGGTTCTGAGGGATACCCTGTCCGCATGAAAGATGATGAAAGGCTCCACTACCATAAGGGCCTATAATTCAGACACCCTTCTAGCTGAAGTGATTGCTAAAAAGAAAGCCGTTTTCCAAGAAAGAAATTTTAAGTCTGCAGTAGCAGCTGGCTCAAAAGGAGGTAGAGTGAGTTTCTCCAAAACAAATTTAAGGTCCCAGGCTGGGGTTGGAGCTCTCCTGGGTGGTCTCAAATTTTTGGCCCCTCTGAGGAACTGCTTGAGCAGTGGATGAGAGAAGAGTGGAGGTTCTGTGTTATAATGAGCTGAAATGGCTGAGGCGTGGATTTTAAAGGAGGAAAAAGACAGTCCCTTCTGAAGCATTTCAGTTAAGTATTGTAAAATCGGAGGTAAATCGGGCGCTGCTGTGCTCATCCCTTGAGATTGGTTCCAGGCACAGAATCTTTTCCATTTTCCAACATAAGATTTACTAGCACTAGGCCTCCTTGCTTCTAAAATGATATCCATCACAGGTTTACTGAGGGATGGTAAAGGAGATATTATGTAATTAGCCAGGCTGCAAGGTTCAGTGTTAGAAGATGAGGGTGCTAAATCTGGTTCTCCTGCTGAGACAACAGGGAAGGAGTCCGAGGCAGGTGCCATGGTGATAACCGTGACACGCTGCACAGGAGGGGTACCAGTGTTGGCGCGGCCAGTCTGGAGCAATCAAAATCATCCTTGGTTTGTCCAGTATGATTTTTAGTAGTACCTTGGAAAGCAGAGGCAGAGGTGGAAGGCATAGAATGATAGGTTTTTCCAGCTGAAGGACAGAGCATCCACTTTCCAGGCTTGTGGGGAGTCCTTGTGCAAAATGTGTCCAATTGGTAGTTCTGGAGAGAGGCAAACAGGTCTATATCTGGGTTCCCCCATTTGCTTGTCACCATGTTGAAAATCCTTGGCTCCAGTTTCCACTTGTGTGGGTCCATGAGGTTTCTGCTTAGTCTGTCTGCCAGTGTATTTAATTTTCCTGGCAGGAATTGAGCTTGCAGGTGCACTTGGTAGCTCAAGGCTGTGTTCTACAATGCCATGGCTAGTCTGCAGAGGGGGTAAGAATGTGTACCCCCCTGCTTGTTTATCTACCACACAACAGTGGTGTTGTCTGTTTTTACCATTAGTTGTCCTGGAAGAATGTGGTCCTTGAAGGTGGTCAGAGCATTCTGTACAGATAACTTCTCTTTTTGATTGATATGCAAGTGCATTTGACTTGGGTTCCATTTGCCCTGAATGCACTTCCCTGCCAGGTGAGCCCCCCAAGCATAGTCTGATGCATCTGTTAGGGTTTGGGCAGCACGGGGTGGTGTGAAAGGTAGTCCCTTGTTTAGTGGACAGAGGCCTGCCACCAAAAGGAACTCTAGACGTAGGCAAGGTATAATAGGAATCATTGCTTCTAGATCTTGAGAATGCTGACACCATAGGCTTTTTCAGATACCACTGTAGTTTCCTAATATGCAGTCTTGCATATAAAATTAGAAGAATGCAGGAGGCCATGAACCCCATGGCTTGCAGTACTTGTCTTGCACATAGCAGGGTTTTTGTGGCCACTTGTTTGAAGTAGGCTGTCAAATGAATGTGTTTCTCTGGCGTGAGGTAAGCCATCTGGGAAGTTATATTCAAGCCTGCTCCCAGGAATATAATTTGCTGACAGGGTACTAGGTGTGATTTATTTTCATTTATGGTGTACCCCAGACAAGTTAGAACCCTTTGAACAAAAAGCCAGATGATTCAAAAGTATGGCCTGGACAATCGTCCAGGTATGGGTATATTTGAATATTTCTTTGTCTGCAAAATGCAATAACTGGAGCTAGGCACTTTGTGAATACCCTGGGGGCAGCAGATAAGTCAAAGGGCAGTGCAGAGAATTGATAGTGCGTGTAGCCTGCTTTGAAGTGTAGGTATCTTTTGCAAGATTCCCTGATTGGGATGTGCAGGTACGCTTCTTTTAAATCTAGTGTTGCCGACCAGGCATCTTTGCCTAGCATAGTAAGTAACTGAAGAGTCAGCATCTTGAATTTTGGAATCTCCAAAAAAGTGTTTAGAGTAGACCGGTCCAGGATAGAACGCCATGAATCGTCTTTTCTGGTTACCAGGAAAAGTCTCTAGTAGAAACCTTGTCCCTTTTCCTCTTCTGGTACCAGTTAATAGACCCCATACTTGAGAGAGAAAGTACTTGTTTTTGGGCCTCTGCCCATTGACTTGGGGTAGGTCCGGCCACCCACTTGGTGTTGGCAACGTATGGAAGTGAAATCTGTATCCCTGGGACACTATTTAAAACCCATTTGTCCTGGGTAATGAGTTCCCAATTCTTTGCATGAAGAGCAATCTTTCCCCCCAAGGGGGCAGTCAGTTGATAAGTGCTTGGAAATTTTAAAAGGAAGTCATTGAGGCAGTTTACCATGGGGGGGGGGGGGGGATGGGAGTCTTAGTACTCCCAGATTTGGAAGTGGAGGCCCCTCCACTGCTTAGTCTTGTGTGTCCCCTGGGACTGAAATCTGGGGGTTTTCTGTGTTTGGGTTTGGCTTGAGAAGACCTGGAAGGTGCTGGAAAGGACCAATTCTTAGAGGGACAGTGCCTACTAAATCTAGGAGGCTGAACTTGTAAGAAATATTTAACAGTTTGCATAGATTCAGCTTTATCTTGCATCTTTTTAAGAACTTCCTCAGCCTTGTTGCCAAATAGGCGGTCCTGATTTAAGGGAGCATCCAACAATTTAGCTTTAACATGATCAGGCAAAGATTGCTCCTTAAGCCAAGCATACCTTCTGAGCACAGACCCAGTAACCGCAGCCCTGCAAGAGGCCTCTAATGAATCAAAACCACACTGTAAGTATGTTTTCCAACTTGTTCAGCAGAATGCATTAAATCCTGTAATTCTTTATTTTCACACAGTCAGGAATCATCATTTTCTGTTTAAGCAGTCCAATAACATGTGGCTGATACTTTAACATATGAAATTGGCAGTTTAAAGCCCTAATGACCAATATTGCAGAAGTGTAAACCTTCTTAACCAATCTATCCAGTGCCCTGGAGTTTCTATCAGAAGGGGTAGGGATTTTTAGCAGTAGAAAACTTAATGCCCTTGGGCCCCTGTGAAATAGTCTCTGGATCTGCAATAGGATTTTAAAAAGGAACTTGTGGGACTCGGCGACCCTGTAGTATCTGTCAGGCTTTCTGGGAGCAGGAGGCAAGGAATCAGGGTCCAAACTAGATTCCAAAAAAGCATCAACAATGTCTAGTACAGGAGGAATAGCTAAAGGCCTATGCTGAGGTAGGAGAAGGAAATTCCTAAGCCTCTTTTCTGAATCAGAAAAATCCTGACTTTCCCAGTGGACATGCTCCCTTAGAGTACGTAAGGTTTCCCCCAAAAGAGAAATCCTCAGGAGGGGAAGCAGAGGAAATGGAGTCCTCTGCATCAGACAATCAGAAAAAACAGAATCCTAATCAGAAGATTCATAATCAACTTCAGTCCTAGACCTCTTATGGGGGGGGGTTGGCTACCCCTGATTAGAGTTATTAGATCTTCAGCCATTCTTATTTTTTAGGCATAGAGGCCTGAGCATGTGGTCTGGGCGTCATTTTTTTAAAGGCATGGTTTGAGATTTAGGCCTAAGTAAAGAAGGAGGCGTCAGTAATATGCAAGTCCGTAGGCCTGAATACACCCTCAGAATCTGGTGCCCGCACAGCAGCTCCGGACCCATCCAAGACATCCACGGGTTCCATAGTTGAAGCATCTCGCGGCATACCGGACTCCGAATGGGTCTCAGTAGAGGCCTGAGAATCAGAAGTAGCGGGTATCAGGGGCTGCAGCGCCTCACTGACTACGGGCGAACTGGATTAAGAGAAGCGTCGTCTGCAGTTTTGGACCTCGGCAGCCTGTCTTTATCTTTGTGTTTTTTCAGAATCCCGGTAGTCGGATGGCTAACAGATGACATTTCTGGATAATTAAACAGAGAACCGAAACATTTAGAGGCGAAAATATACAGACGACAGATAGTGCGCTGATTAAATAAAGCACAAAACTGACAGCAAGGTAAGTCGTGGTCAGGGCCTAGGCAAGGAATACAGTACGAATTAAAATCTTTAGGAGGTATTTGCTTTCCATAAGTAATGCAATTATTAACTTTTACTGAAATGGGTAAGGAGCAAGAAAAAGTTTCCCTAACGGGGTACTTGGCTTTAGTTGAAGACTTCGGTTCTGAAACTTGAAAACGATAATTTCAGGAGTCGGCCGACTGGCACTTGCGAACTGCTTCTGCTTCGGGCACCGCACGACAAGAAAGACTGATGTAATGGTGTCGGCTGCATGTTTTATACCCCTGACGACCTGACATCATGGAAGAAGGGACAGCAACCGCAGGATCCAAGACTTTGTTAATCAGGCCGACTGAGGGCTACCTGCAAGCAGATAACCCAAATGAAATGACTGCAACAGCGAAACACGAACATCTCCTACAACCAAATTTCAATAAACCAGCTTTACCAACTCTCGGTTTACAAAGTATAATACATAATATGATGAAACTTGCACATACTACAAATGAACTACTTTTCCATAACTGAATAGAATACAAATTAAATTCTGTCATTACAGAGAATTAAAATATTACAGTAACAATTTCCTACAGGACTTACTTATTGCTGCCATTCAAGCAGGATCTTTGCATTGCATCAATAATATAACGCAAGAATTCATGGGCATCCTCCTGGTTTCCAAAACGGAAATGATCTGCAATACCTGCAAAAAGAAGAGGTTTGTAAGGAAAAAGTGTAAACTTTTAGTTATGTACTTACCATAACTTTAGATGTTTGGGATCCATCTTGCCTACATTCTGTACTGATGGGCTCGGAGCCGATCCCTCGGCTCCGACTCGGCACGCTATGCTATAGAGCGAAGCCTCTTATTGGCTGAGCCATTTTTTATCCCAGGATGCACCACCACTAATCCCCCAGATCTTGTTTGTCCGCATTCATACACACATGCACAACTTGTTTATATAACATTGTTAGATGTTTCAAGATGAAACAGGATTCGAACCTTCTGATATCCTCTGATCTCCAAGGAAGGGGGAAGGAGAGTGGGTTATTGGGAATGTAGGCGAGATGGATCCCAAACATCTAAAGTTATGGTAAGTACATAACTAAAAGATGTTATGTGATCCTATCTCGCCTACATTCTGTACTGATGGGACAGCGTCCCTAGCACCTAAATCCTGGGTGGCTCATTGGAAAACACTCCTGAGCACTATGGAACCAAATGAAGCTCGTCCTCTAGATGCCACATCCAATTTGTAGTGGGAAATGAAAGTGTGCGGGGAAGACCATGTAGCCGCAGCACAAATGTCACTAATGGCAAGCTTAGAATGAAATGCTATTGAAGTAGCCATAGCCCTTGTAGAATGAGCTTTGACAGAGGTGGTAAGCTCTTTGTTAGAATAGGAATAAGCTTGAGTAATACAGTCCCTGATCCATTTGGCAATAGTGACCTTTGTGACAGCTTTGCCCAGTTTATTGTCTGCAAAGGATACAAACAACTGATCTGTTTTCCTTGTTTGTTTGGTCCTATCTAAATAAAAACGCAACTGCCTGTGGACATCTAATGTGTGGAATATGAATTCCGCTTTGTTAGAATATTTCGGAAAGAAGACTGGAAGTTCTAATGATTGTTGTAGGCAGAAACTGGAACAAACTTTAGGGACAAAGGAAGGATTTGGCCTGAGAGATACTCTGTCTTTGTGAAAAATCCAGTACGGAGGTTTTACAGACAAAGCTTGCAGCTCTGAAACCCTTCTGGCAGAAGTAATCGCCACCAGAAAAGCAGTCTTCCACGATAGAAATTTTAGATCACATGTCGCTGCCGGTTCGAAGGGGAAGGAAGTTAAGGTGCGCAACACCACATCGAGATCCCATGGAGGAGCAGGATGAGAAATCGGAGGTCTTAAAAGCGCAGCACCTTTCAAGAAGGTCTTACACAATCTGTTGCTCATTAAAGGTGGGTTTATAGATTCGTGAAAATTGGAAATCGCTGCCAATTGAACCTTGATGGTAGAGACTGAAGAGCCTTGGTTGAATAGAGAAGTTAAAAATTTTAGTACTTCTGATACAGGAATAGTGATGGGATCCAGGCCCCGGAGTTGAGCCCAAATAGCAAATCTTTTCCATTTGCTAGAATACAATTTCTTTGTAGCAGACTTGTGGGCCGAAGATAAGATGTGTACAACTTCTGGATCCAATGTATGACTCCTGACTATAGTCGGAAGAGGAGGAGCCAAGCCGTCAATTTTAAGGTGTGTAGGGACTGGTAGAATAGTCCCGACTGATGAACCAAAAGGTCTGGGATCTGATCCAGGAACCATGGACTTTCCAGAGCATATTTCCGAAGATAGGGAAACCATACTTGACGAGGCCAGTAAGGAGCAACTAAGATCATTTTGCTCCCCAAGAGAGATGCCTTTTGGATCACCCTGGAAAGGAGAGGAACTGGGGGGAAGGCATAAAGCAAGCCGGTGGGCCAAGGACGGGCTAGTGCGTCCATGGGTCTCTTCCCCGGGGCCGGGGTTAGGGAGAAGAATTTTTTGCACTTCGCATTCAGTGGAGTCGCGAAGAGGTCGCAACAGGGAACTCCCCATTTGCTGAAAATCTGATTTGCAACTGTCATGTTCAGAGACCATTCGTGAGGAGAGAGTATGGTTCTGCTCAGTCTGTCGGCTATCACATTGGACTTGCCCGGGATATGAGTAGCCACTAGAAAGCGTTTGGTCGACACTGCCCATTCCCAGACTCTCATGGCCTCTCTGCAAAGAGGATAGGATCTGGTCCCTCCCTGTTTGTTCAGGTACCAGACAACTGACATGTTGTCTGAGTGAACGGCAAATTACGCCCTGAGGGAGGTAATCGTGAAGGGCTTGAAGGGACAGAAGCACCGCCCTCATTTCTAGGATGTTGATATGAAGCACGGTCTCTTCTGGGTGCCATTTGCCTTGGACTGACCTGCCCAGGGAATGCCCCCCCCACCCCATCTGGGAGGCGTCCGTGGTCAAAGTGGCCGCAGGAGGAGGTGGAACAAAGGGTCATCCCTGATCCAAATTGGAGGGCACTAGCCACCAGCGAAGGTCCCGTTTGCAGGTTTCCGTGATCCACATGAGGTGACTGAGAGGGAGTTCCTGAAAGGACCACTGAGCTGAAAGAAGCCACTGGAGAATTCTCATGTGCAATCTTGCCAGGGGGACTAGAAGAACCGTGGCGGACATGGATCCCAATAGCTGCAGGACCATTCTGGCTGGGGCTTTGGATCTGGGAAGTAAGGCTCGAACTTGAGCCTGTATGGTTTGTATTCTGTCCGTAGGTAGATAGACCAGCATTTGGTTTGAGTCTATCTCTACCCCTATGAATCTTATGCGTTGAGATGGCAGCAACACAGACTTTGGCCAATTGAAGGTGATTCCAAGAGAATTGCCCAGTGATATCGTGGCTTGTAGGCTCCGCAATAGTAGATGCTTGGAAGTGGCAGTTAGGAGCCAGTCGTCTAGATACGGAAACACCTGGAATCCTAGACTTCTCAGGTGAGCAGTCACGACCGCCAAACATTTGGTGAACACCCTGGGGGCTGTGGTGAGACCAAAGGGCAGTGCGCGGAACTGAAAATGACTGCCTCCTATGCTGAAGCGCAGATGTCTCCTGGACGCTTGATGTACCATGATACGGTAATAAGCGTCCTTGAGATCTATGGAGCACATCCAAACACCTTTCTCCAGCAATGGGAGAATGGTTTGTGGGGTGACCATTCGGAACTTGGACTTTTTGACTGAACAGTTTAGAATGCTGAGATCCAAAATGGGTCTCAAGTCCCCGGTCTTTTTTGGCAGCAAAAAGAATCTTGAGTAAGTCCCTAATCCGATCTGGTCTGCGGGGACCGGTTGGAGGACTCCTTTTTGCAGCAGTTTTGAAACTTCTGAGGCTGCAGTTTCCCGTTGACTGGGTGGCGGGTCCGGGATTTTTTTGGGCTGAGGTGGAGAGTGAGAAAAAGGGATGGTGTAACCTCCGGCGATAATTCGAAGCACCCATCGGTCCTGAGTGATACCTTCCCAGGCTTTTAGGTGCCTCGAAAAACGACCCCCGACTGGCTCCAGAGCTGCACAGTTGGGCAATCCCTCAGGGACTGTGAAAGGCTGAAGAGCCACGAAAGGACTCGCGGTCTCCAGTGTTGCGAGGGCCTCTGCCGCCTCTGGGACGGTCTTCCGGAAGAGTTTCCCCCTCCCCTGCCTCTGGAAGGGGGATCATCCTGCTGAGAGGGGTAAGGCTTCTGAGATCTACGGAACCACATTTTCCCTCCTCTTTTAGCCTTGGAATAAGGCCGAAAGGGAGTGGAAAATCGTGCCCCTACAGCAGTCAGAGTCTTACCTTCCTGTTCGCAGCGGGTCAGTGTGTCCTTTACCTTGGGTCCAAACAGGGAGGACCCATCAAAGGGGGCGTCGGCAAAGGAAGACTTAAAGGCCTCCGTGAAATGACACAGGCGGAGCCAGGCTTGTCTCAGTAGAGCGATGCCTGTACCCGCCGCTCTACTCGCCCCTTCGGCCGCATAAGAAATGAGCCTCATGGATGAGTTTGAAATGGACGACAGTGTAGCCAGCTGAGAGCCAACCGTCTGGGCCAGCTCCTCAGGCAGGTTACCCAAGAGGGTATCAGAAAGTTCTTTAATCAGATCCCTCTGAAATCTGGTAAAGTGCGTAAGGTAGTTCAAGGACCTTAATGTAAAGGCCGCTGAACTTAGGGTGCGCTTTCCGTACCGATCCATGCTCCTAGACTCCCTATTAGGAGGATGGACGGACGTTGAAGCCTCTGCTACATCTTGCTGGGTAGCAGATGCCACCACCAAAGCATCTACAGCCACACCTTTAGTTAGGAACTCTTTTTCAGGGGGTGCCGAGAGGAACTTATTAGGACGAGCAGGCACCGGTTCCACAGAGTCTGGGTGTTCCACACCCTTCGAAAGATCAAATCCAAGAGCTCGAAGGGCGGAGACACCCAGGAGGCGGAGGGCTGAGCCCCGAAGGCCTTAAGGAACACCGACTCATCAGCAGAAGGGGGTTTGGACTGCCAGCCGCCTCGTTGTTTAAGGGCTTCCAGGATGTCTGCAAAGGAGACATCATCCGAGGACGACTTAGGGGACCCCTCTGCATCATCGAGATCAGTGTCTGATGTAAGAGACTCATCAGGGGAGTCAACGTGCTTCCTCTTGCACGATCTTTTCCTGGGGGGTTCTTCCGAAGAAGCTTCAGAAGGACCTCCAGGAGGGGGGGAAACCCCAGTGGGGGTAACCTCAGGCCCCGGGGCTCCGCTGTCTTAGGACAGGGGGACTGCCAAAGACCCAGTCTCAGTATGCAGGGAAGGAGCTGGGGAGACCGTGGAGGTAGCCAAAGATGATTTGGCTAACGCACTCCTCATAGCCCTGAAGGCGGGACCACCAGAATCCTGGGAGGGTCCCACCTCCGTGGCCACGACGGTAGACGCGCTCCGCAGAGTTAACGCACCGAGAGGAAGACTTGGGACCGAAAACATCAGTCCCGAAGCATCCCCCCGGGGCCGACGGAAGAAGTCCGTGTACCGAACTCCGACTCAAGAGCCGGAGTTGGAGTAAGGGTCGGGCCCGACCCTAAAACCTCCACCGGTTCCACCAGCACCGGCTCCAACGGTGCCGAGGCTGTTGGAGGAGGAACCATAGTAGCAAGGTGGACCATCGGCTCCGAAGCCGAATGGGCTGGAGCCGAAACTAACTTTTGGAACACCAGAGACTGGAAGAGTCTTAGGAGCACCCTGTCGATGTCCGAATCAGACATCTTGGAGGATCTGGACAATACCGATTGGGTTCGAACAGATTTCTCCATCGGCTCCATAGGGCTAGGGGACCGGCTCCGAATGGATTCTATAATTATCGGTTCCGAGGGAGATCTCAACGCAATTTCCCTCGGTGCCGATGAAGACTTCGGCGCCGAAGGGGAAGAGTCTGAGCCGGCAACCTTCATCGGCTCCAAAATCAGTGGAGCCGATGAAGATGATCCACCTCTCGATGCCCCAGTCCTCGGCTCCGAAACCAGAGGGGTCGAGACTGGAGGCATCGAGGCAGACCGTTCCGCCCTCGGCTCCGAAGTCCGTGGAGCCGATGGAGAAGCCTGCCTAGGGTTTTTGGCAGTCGGTTCCGACAGACTGGTCGGAGCAGACGCTTTTTTCTTTTTTGAAGGAGAGGAAGATGAAGATAAAGCCTCCTCGAAGGATGGCTTTATCAAACCTTTTAGGATTAATTTGTTCTTCCTCTCCTTGAGGACTCTTGATGAAAAGGCGTGACACACGCTACATGACTCTTGTAGGTGCTTGGCGCCTAAGCAATAAATGCACGAGGAGTGGTCATCCGTTATGGACATCTTATAACCACACCTCGCGCACTTTTTAAACCCGGAGGGTCTATGTTCTTTAGACATGTCTAAAGGTAGAAAGTACACCAAAACTAGTAGTTTAAAGTTCAAAGAAATATAAAGTTTTTTTTTTTTTTTTTTAATACAATAATACAGTTAACAAAAACACAAAAGGGAGGGTCAAGACCCTCTAACTTAAACGGGTACTTGACCCACAAAACAAAGCTAGAATAGCAAATATCAAAAGGGGAAGGCCCCTCTAACACGGGAAACCTTCCCTTGACAAAAAACACAAATTCCTCAACAAAAATATCAAATACACACTCGTATCACAACAATAGCTGTTAAAACAGCTTTTGGGTTCAAAACAAGCAAATTCCTGACAGGAAAAGCCTAAATAAAGAAGTACTTAGCCCAGCCAAGTTGAGACCACGTCTTAGCTTGTAAGCGGCAAACGAGATCTGGGGGATTAGTGGTGGTGCATCCTGGGATAAGAAATAGCTCAGCCAATAAGAGGCTTCGCTCTATAGCATAGCGTGCCGAGTCGGAGCCGATGGATCGGCTCCGAGCCCATCAGTACAGAATGTAGGCGAGATAGGATCACATAACATCACCAAGTTTAAGCATACAATTACAGCACAAATGTGCCATCCCAAAATAATCTGCTTTCTATTTGCCATTTCTTTGTTTACATTTATTATAAATTCTAAACTTAATCCACTAGCTGTGATAATCATACTTAATGGGTCACTGGGAAACCACAATACGCAGAAGTGTGTAAACACAGAGGTTATACACAAGAAAAAGATCATACATACATGCTTTCAGCTGCCATACCTGTTGACCTGCTCTTCAGACCTAGCGAGGAATGTTTTTCTTCCTTGTCCTCCACTTGGAGTTGAGAACAGTTTTTGTTTTTTTTTTTTTTTTGGTTTTGGGTTGAGGATTTTTTTGGCTTTCAACTCCGGCTTAGGGTGTGGGATGGTACAGTGAGGAGCACTGAGCAGAGGCATTTGGCAAGACACCAAACAATTTGGATACAAATCTGATGTTCGGATCTTGAATTTCACTAGTGTCCTGTCTGTGCCACAACAGTGGGTAAACAGACACAATGAGAGATTCTCACATCCACAAGACCATCCCATCATAGTGAATGTTCCAGAAGGAGTGTGTGCCGCATGACATGTAATTTTCTGCTGCCAGCTCATTAGCATTTAAAGCACTCCACATAAGAAATGCTTCCCTTTTACAATTACAACACATATTTAGATATTTTAGGCCCATTCTATGATTAAGCATACAACTATTTTGCATTAAGCATATAAAATTAATCTTAACTGTATACTAAACATGTTATGAGCTTCTTACTTCAAAATCAAACTTTTCAAGCTTGCACTGGGAATACAGATGGATAAAGCCTGGGGTACAGCCCAGGCAACAAGAATCTGACTAGCAGCTTGGCAGGCAGGATGAGGTGTATCCATCCTGAGTGAGGTGATGGTTTTCACCTATTGCGCCACACTGCTTTGATGACTTGGCATTGTCTGGAGAGTTGAAGCCTGTCATAATGTGAATCACCATTATTAGTAGCCCCCGACACAATCCCTGTCACCATCTGGGCCAGGATTAGGTCATGAAATAGAAAAGGTTCTCATTGTCAGGATGCTGGTGAGAACACAATGCATGCAAACGGTTATCTCAGCAAAGGCTAGAAGGCTTGTAGCAGGGAAGTAACATTTGGTGCGTTTGTGGTGGTGTGGGGTATGTATGCTATTAGATGCCCATATCAGGGATTCATGTATGGAAATATAAGCCTCAAACAGTGATGGCAATGCATAGACAGACAGCAGGGCAAGACATAAAAAGATGATTCTGCAATGTGACATTAAGAGAGAGAGTGCCTGCATGTGTGCAAGAAGGGGGGGGGGGTATAACACTGCACATACATGCATGGGAGTGAGAAAAGCCATTTGCAATCTACCAGTTAAGTCATTCAGCTGACTACGTGTGGAACACAGCTGAAATTTTGCCCATCCAGGGAAATGTCATACAGTGGGTTCCTACCAGTACACTTAAGTAGTTACTTGTACATTGCAGACTGTTTACTTCTAAAGGCCAGTCCTCTACTACTCAGATTGTTTTTTAAATTCAAACAGCCATGGTTCAATTTTGGATTAATTCTCGTCACTGTCTGTTGCCACAGTTACAGTAAACAAAGACAAGACTGAATGTCAGCAGATAGCAATACATGTGTATCAACTGGCACGTTCTCTTTAAACAACACATTTCTTATTTAATATACACATTAATAATTTTAAGAATCTAAGCTTGACTCAATTCTATAAATTCCATCAAATCAATAAAAACATTCCACAGCAATTAGGGTAACTTACTTTCGAGCTGCTTGATTATATCCAAGGGCTTAATGGTAGAACCAGAATTTGCAAATACTTGCGTTACATGCTTCTGCATAGTACACAGCATGCAAAATCCTTGTTTATGACCTATAAAAGACAAGACCAGTCAACAATTAGAGTTAATAAAGATCCATTGTCTCCTCTCTTTTTACCATATTTAATTAGTTACATTTACAGTGCATTTTCCTGTAGTACAGACTCAGAATATTGGTGCAGCAAAGAGCATTGCCAACTCAAAGCAAGAGGTTTTCCAGTTCAATTCTCGGCAGGGGTGTCTTCTGTGGAAGTCTGCATGTCCTCTTTGTGTTCATGCAAGTTTCCTCCAGGTGCTTAGTTTCCTCCCACGATCCAAAGACATGCAGTAGGTGGGGTGGATACGAAACTGACCATAGGTGTGCGTGTTGAGTGTGTGGTATACAGGAACAGCTGCGGCAGGGCTAGCCAGCAGACTGTGTGAACCTTGGCTCTCGATGACTGTTAGTGTTAAAGTGACATCCTGACCCCATGGGCAAAAATGGGAAAAGGGGTTATGTATGGATATACTCAGATCAAATATAAAGGATTGCCAACAGGTCCCAACAAAAGCACATATCACTACTCTGGAGGTGAAAACTGCAATAAAAAATAGTCACAAGTGAGAAAAAAAAGTTGCAAACTAGGCCATCAAAATGCCTGTCTGGCATCTCAGTAACCTGCTTGTTGGGAGAAAGCAAAGCTTCCCAATCTAATACTACCATTACACGTTTCCATTCTTCTAATGCAAATATGAAATGTGAAAGGATCCATAGTGGTGGTTTACTAGGGGATTACGCAACTAAGTAGAATGGCAAGTCTCAGGCAAAGACAGGTGGCCAAGAGAAAGGCAATGACACTTTCATGGCAAGGTGGTAAAAAGCTTCCAGAAACATACAAACTATGCCAGCTAAGCAGAATTACTGTGATCTAACATTTACAGCAGACAGGATGTGCTAACAGGTGACAATTTCATACTATACATCTGATCCAGTGAAGACAAATTAGGCAGAAAAACTGCATTAATTATGATGAATATACAAGATAGTATTTCATGGGGGAAAAATGAAAAGTTTTGAGCTAATCTCTTTGTTGAAACTGTAAATTATGGCATATTAAGTCTTCATACTGTATTATAAACATGATTCTTCAACACATCTTAATGACAAATGGCAGAAAAAGAAAAAAAATTCATATCAGCTAAATCTGAAGCAAAACAAAGCAAGAAAATGAATCAAGGGATTAAAAATCCTAACCTCATTCTAATTATATGCAAGCACAGCAGGATACAGTACAATATTCACATACAGCTCATTCACATTTATATAACTTGGAGTACATACAACTGTTCAATTAGTTGTTTATGTACTACCCATTCATATTTATATATATGAGCACGTACGGCTGCTCAGTTTACTTCATGTTGTCCAGAAAAGTGGCACAACACAAAGATTGCTGACTGTAAGGAATAATTTACCCTCAACAGAAAGTAACACTTCTGGGGATATTTATTCCTCATCACAAAATTACTATCTAGAAGAGTACATTGTGAAAGGCACTCAACATAACAGTAGATCTTGAAGTCCTGTACATGCTTGTCACTGTATTCCAGCAAAAAGATATGTCAATATTCTTTATACGTGTGCATGCCTGCATGACATCTTCCATTGAAGTCAGAAATCAAAGCAGTCAGTGCCTCATACAGAAGGTGATTCCATTAAAGCTTAATGTTGCACTATAGAATATTCTAGCCACTACATCTGCTTTTAACATGGAGTACTCAAATAAATTCTGGAGGTAGCTACCTAGTCATTGGCTCCCACTTCTACCACACACTACAATCCGTTTCTCTTTTTCTACAACCTGAGCTGGATTTGCCTCTGCAGTTCTGCAGGGGGTCTTAATCTCTGCTTAACTCCATCTCACCAACCACCCATCTTACAAGCCTTGGGAATTCTCACAATGTATTATTACTGTAAAAGTGAAACATGATGAACATAGCGCAGTTGTATCTATTTACCATAAATGCAGATACTAGAGGGTCTTCATTGTTTCAGCAACTTTCCATCCTTCCCCTCTGTCATTGTTATGGATTGGGGTGGGCTCCATATATTCTTCTCCTTTAGGTCACCTCGCCATCTAAACAACCCTACAGGTCAAGTCTCCTTTATTCTAGCCCTGCTAGTGTCAGTGTCACAAGGCTGTGCTCCTGGCCTAGGGCTGGGACAGTGGGGCGCCTGTTGTGGGAAGGCAAGACAGACAAGCGAGATGGATGATGACCCTTACAGCCTGATATGTTGACATCAGAGAAAAGGTAGTCTACCGGGCTTGGAGAAGGGGCCAAAATCTCTGGTAAAGGGCATCCACATCAAAAAATCCCAAACAGTTATTACTGCAACAGTGAAACACAAACATCCAAATGTTACAAAGAAAACATTAACAAAACATCTAACTGAAACAAGATATGAAATCAGAACTATAAAATCCAAACAAATCCATTCTCAACAATAAAACATGGATAACAAAAATATAACTGCATAACAGGGTGAAGGTAGTGCAGAAACTAGGCTGTGGGCAAGCACCGCCCCCCTCCAGAGACTCAAGTCATTTTACTCCTTGCATATGAGCAGATCAGTCAGTACTGTACCAAGTCAGCCCAAGAAAATGAAGGCATAGCAGCACCGTCCAGTCAGTGCTTAACATTTCAAAATGCACGTGCTCATGCGCATCATGGTGTGCTGCAGTTTTCTTTGTTTTCCAAATGTTGTGCGACTATGGAGTTGGTATATTAAAATTCAAAGTGGACTGTCCCCAAACAAAAATTTTTATTCAGTCTGTATTTAGTGGACAGCTTTTGTTGAATTAGACTTCCACTGCTAACATGCAAGAAATTGGTCATTATGTCTTATACAGTTAGATGCAACAACCCAAGCACTATATGAAGCAAAACTTGCCCTAATTAAGGACTAGTAAATCTAAGTTGCACTGCATTTTGATGCAGGAACAAGTCAACTTCACATATTCTTTGCGAAAACCTCACTAAGAGGTTTTGCAACCACAGCTGGTTCCATCAAAATGAGGTTTAACCATTTCACTCAAATATGTTCTGTGAAAAATGGCAATGCAGTTCCATAACTGTTTGGAAAATGACTGCTTAGTTACTGGTCTGTCTAGTCTTCCATTTATAAAAAGATACACAATAACACTGATGCTCCCTCTGTGTTTAGTAAGCAAGTTGTCTAGGCACATCTATTGTCTTAGAAAGAAAACTGGTAGCTAAACAACTTGAGAGACAGACACTACTATTAGCAAAAGACAATGACTAATTCTTAAACAATCCAGTTGGCTTAGAGAATGTTAATGAGCTGTTTCCAGCAGTCCAGTGGAGCAAAGTTTGATTCCCTCAGCCTCCATTGCCTAACTGCAACTCTGAGCAAGTCACTTTAACACCACTTCTGGGATGAGTCTATAAAAGGTCCAGGGAGATAAGTGCTCTACCCCAGAAAACAAGTACAAATAAATAAATCAAAATCCCCTGAACAAGGCATGTAATTCAGAAAACCTTCTGGCTGAAGATATTGCCACCAAACTTACCTTCTACAAAAACAAACCAAGTTGACGGAGGATACAGGTTCCAAACTATGTGAAGGCATCTTTTTTTCCTGCATAGATTTTAGTTTCATGGTAGGAAAGTTATGTTCTTACCATAACGTTCCATCTGCATTATCGATCTTCATTCATTCTTGACTGATGGGTTCGGTTCTGACCTCTCAGAACACACTCTGCCATTACACACAGCTTGCACCAGCCAAAAACTCTTGAGGTAAGGCTCTACCCACAATGTCTCTCTCTCGGAGGATAGGTCCTTTAACCCCAGGGCTTGCAGAATTTTCCTTGCAGATAGCTGGGATTTTGTGGCCAAGAGTTTGAAGTAGGTTGTCAAATAAACTTGTTTCTCTGGAGTGAGGAAAGCCATCTGGGAAGTTGTGTTCAAGCTTGCTCCCAGGAATACAATCTGTTGGCAGGGTACTAGATGAATTTCTTTTCATTTATGGTATACCCCAGTGAGGTTAGAAGTTTCTTTACGAATGCCAGATGTTGCAATAGCAAGTCCTGGCTTTCTGCCTGAATCAGACAATCGCCCAAGTATGGGTATATTTGAATATTGCTCTGCCTGCAAAATGCAATGGGTGGAGCTAGACACTTTGTGAAAACACTGGCCGCAGTAGATAGGCCAAAGGGAAGTGCAGAGAACTGATGGTGCATGGAGCCTGCCCTGAAGCATAGGTATTTCCTGCAAAATTCTCTTATTGGAATGTGCAGGTAAGCTTCATTTAAGTCCAAGGTTGCCAGGCATCTTTGCCTAGCATAGGAAGAAGCTGTTGAAATGTTAGCATTTTGAATTTTGGGATTACCAGAAAGGTGTTTAGAATAGAGAGGTCCAGGATAGGACACCAGGAGCTGTCTTTTCTGGGTACCAGGAAAAGTCTTGGAAAAAACCTTGTCCCCTTTGTTCTGTTGGGACAGGATGAATAGCCCTGATACTCAGAAGAGAGAACCTGCTGTTGGGCCTCCGCCCACTGATTTGGGGGTAGGTCTGGTCAACCATTTGGGGTTGGTAGTGTGTGGAAGTGGAATCTGTATCCTTGGGAAACTATGTTCAAAACCCATTTGTCCTGGGTAATGAGTTCCCAGTTTTTTGCATGCAGGGCGAGCTTTCCTCCTAAGGGAGCAGGCAGTTGAGCAGGGCTTGGAAGGGTTAAAGTTAAGTCATTGTGCCATTTTTCCGTAGGGGGGGTAGCTTACTACTCCCTGCTTTGGAAGAGTGAGCCACCCACTGCTTAGGCCTGTGTGCAGCCTGAGACTGTAACCTAGGTGGTCTGCTGTTCCTGGGTTTGGACTGAAGGCCTGGAAGAGACTGGAAAGGACCAATTCTTTGAAGGCCAATGCTTACTAAATCTGGGAGGCTGTACTTGTAGGAAATCTTTAACAGTTTGCATAGATTTAGCTTTTTCCTCCATCCTTTTGAGGACGACTTCTGCTTTGTTGCCAAAAAAGCGGTCTTAGTTTAAGGGAGCATCCAGTAATTTAGCTTTAACTGGATCTGGCAAGTTTTGCTCCTTAAGCCAAGCATGCCTTCTAAGTATAGACCCAGTAACGGCAGCCCAGCAAGATGCTTCTAAAGCGTCAAAACCGCATTGCAAAGTATGTTTACCAACTTGTTCTGCAGAATGCATTAAATCCTGTAATTCTTTGTGTTCAGCACAGTCAGGAAACATAATCATCTTCTGTTTAAGTAATCCCATAATATGCTGCTGATACTTTAACATATGAAACTGGCAATTTAAAGCCCTAATGGCCAAAGTATCAGAAGTGTACACCTTCTTACCCCATCTGTCCAAGGCTCTAGAATCACTATCAGAAGGGGTAGGATTATTGGCAGCACTAGCCTTAATGCCTTTTGGTCCTTGGGAAATGGTTTCTGGATCCACAGTAGGATTCCTGAAGAGGAACCCGAGAGTCAGGTACTTTAATACCTGTCAAGTTTTCCGTGAGCTGGAAACAAGTGTCTGGGGAAAGGCTAGATTCCAAGAAAGCATCATCTACAATGTGCAGAAAAGGAGGGATACACACAGGCCTGTGTTGAGGAAGGAGTAAGATTTCCCTAAGCCTCTTTTTGGAGTCAGAGTAATCCTGGCTTTCCCAGCGGAGATGCTCCCTAAGAGACGGTGTGCAAGGTTTCAACAAAAGAAAAATCTTCTGGAGGGGAAGCACAGGGAATGGAATCCTCTGCATCAGAATCCTCATAGGTAGATAAGGGCAAATCAAGGTAATCAGAAGGAACAGAAATTTCAAATACCTGATCAAAAGGAAAAACAGTTCTAGGTCTGACAGGGGGAAGGCTGGCTTCCCCTAATTAAGGTAATAAGGACTTCAGCCATTCTAAGCATTTGTTTTTTAGGCATATGGGCCAGAGCCTGCTGTTTGCACATCGGTTTTTTAGACGTAGTGCGAGTTTTAGGCCTGGATGAAGACTATGGCGTTGGTTTAAAATGCAAGTCTGTAGGCCTGAATACACCCTCAAAAGCCGGTGCCTGCACAGCGGCTCCGGACCCATTCAAGGTAGAGACATCCGCAGGTTGCACAGTCTAAGCATCTCGCTGCATATCAGACTCCAAATGGGTCTTAGTAGAGGGCTGCGAATCTGAAGTAGTGGGTATCAGGGGCTGCGAAAGCGCCTCACTGAGTACCGGCGAACTGGCGATTAGCTCAACGGAAGCGTTGTCGGCAGCTTTGGACCTATGCGGTCTTTTATCCTTACGCTTTTTCGGAAGATCAGTAGTCGGCTTAACTAAGCCATTTCGCAGTACTGATGCAGAGTACCAAAATAATCTGCTGCAAAGATAGCCCGACGACAAATAGTTTGGGGGTTGAACAAGGCACAAAACCGACAGAGGGATGTCGTGCTCTGGGCCTAAGCAGTGAATGCAGTACGAATGAAAATCTTTGAGGTATTTGCTTTCAACAGGTAAAATAATTGTTAACTTTTACGGACATCGGTTGGAGCAAGAAAAAAATATTCCCAATGGGGTACTTATCTTTTTTTGAAGACTTCAGTTCTGAAACTCGAAAATTTCAAGAGTTGGCAGACTAGCACTTGTGAACTGCTTCTGCTTCAGGCACCACACAGCAAGAAAGATGGATGTAATGGCATCGGCTGCATGTTTTATACCCCTGACGACCTGATGTCATGGAAGAAGAGACAGCACCAGACACAGGAATCCGAAGACTCTGGTATTCGGGCCAGCTGAGGGCTACCTGCAGGCAGATAACCCAAATGTGATGACTGCAACAGTGAAACACGAAGAACATATGAAATGTTTTCATGACACTCAACACTAAGATGTCCTTTTCTGGAGCTATCCGGTACAAAATATCACATGCAAATAAAGCCAGCTTTTCTTGATTACCCCACCAATTATATCCTTGAATAGAGTCCCTTACTTTTTTTTTGCCAATGGCTCTAAACAAAGCAAATAAAGGGGAGACAGGGCACCCTTGCCAGACTCCTCTGTTCAAACAACTTATCAAAAAGGAATTCTCACACCGATTCATAGACAAACACATTATAACCATGGCTTAAATTTGAAATAGACCTATATGAAGCTGGGTTTGATGGGTCTTTACCATCTTTAGGTATTACAGCCACCACAGCTTTCTTCCAAGATGTTGGTGCTTCCCCTCCTTTTAAAATACTGTTAAACAAAATCTTCCAGATCTTTATTACTTCCTTCCTAATTTCCAAACGTCTATAGGAATACTGTCTGTTCCTGGAGACTTACCTGTAGATTGATTACATGTCGCTGTTCAACTCATCTCCTCCTATTTCAATTGTTGATCATCTACCTCTAACCTTGGCCATATTCAAGTCTGCCATAAATATTTCTATTCATGCTCTCCCTTGATATCCATATTTCTCTGCTTTAACTCATCTCCTCCTATTTCAATTGTTGATCATCTACCTCTAACCTTGGCCATATTCAAGTCTGCCATAAATATTTCTATTCATGCTCTCCTTGATATCCATATTTCTCTGCTTTAACTCATCTCCTCCTATTTCAATTGTTGATCATCTACCTCTAACCTTGGCCATATTCAAGTCTGCCATAAATATTTCTATTCATGCTCTCCCTTGATATCCATATTTCTCTGCTTTATACAAATTTTCATAAAATTTCCAAAATATCTCCAATACATCTACAGGACTTCTGTTTACTTTTCTTGTAGGCTCCCTAAGGTTGGTGACGACCCCTTCCACTGTCTGTTGCCCAAGTCCCTGTACTAAAAGTTTTTATGCTCTGGAGTTATCAAAAATATTTGCTTAGAAGCAATTTTTTCATGCATACTATCCAGATACTCTCTTATTTTATTTTCTCTTTAGATTTCAGCAGTTGCGCCGCTTCTTGTTCTGAGAGACCCCCCCCCCTTATTCTGCAGTACTTTAACCTTTGTCAGCCCCTCTAAATATGTATTATTTCAAAACCATCTCTTATTTCTACACCATTTTTAAACTCCATTTTCATTTTATCCTACTCACTAGCTATAAAATCTGAAGAAGTTTCTATATTCAAAACTTATTAGGGAAGAAATTCTTCTACCCATTCCTCAAGGTCATCCCTTTTTAACAGGTGTGTGTGTATGTGTGTGTGTGTGTGTGTGTGTGTGTGTGGGGTGAGTGCCAGTGTCATAATTACATCATTACCCTGCATTTTTATCTTCATTTTTATTGGTGCAGAATCTGAAAGTTATTGGATGTATGTTGAAGCTTTCAATTAAATGGACACGTTCCTGTAAAATATAATTTCCATCTAGTCCAATTATTATATCTTGGAGAATATGAAAATACTCTACGTTCCTACTACTGAATTCACATCTTCAATATCAAATATTTTCATAACTTTCTGCAGAAATCTAGGTCCTCCATCTACATCCTCACTGTTGCAAATCAAGTTCCAGACTACACCTACAAGTAATATTCCTTGATGAAAGCAGATTTCTCCAAAATTTTTAAGCTCTGCAATAGCAATTTTTGGTGGAATATAAATGCATGGCAGCATAATCCTCCTCCTTTGTCAATAGCCATTTACTACCACAATCTACCATTACCTTTTTTTTCCTTCTATCACTACTGGAGCTCCTCTAGCTATTACTATAATGCAACTGATTATGTTATTTACTGGAAAATACATTTTTTGGAAAAAAATCATTGCACACACATTTCATCTAAAACACATTTTGCTGAATCACGTCATAGAAAATTACATATAGAACAAATGCACCTTCAAAAACCTCCCCCCAGTCAAACTCCCCTGCAAATCCTATTCATCCTTGCTTAAATATACTAACTCCTCTGTTGCACAACCATGGATAAGAGAGAAGAGCAAAACCTACACACACAGTGAATCACTGCTGGGACACCAACACAGACTTATACATGTGAGGGTACAACATATGAGTGAGCATTGACGAGAAAGAATTGATGTTCCAGATTAATTTGCCTTGTAATTCCTATGACTTGAACCACGCCAGCAGCTGTCTGTAAAACAGTTTTCTATGAACTGTGATTCAACCAAATGTGTTTTAAAAGAATCTGTGCAACATTTTTTCATCAATTTGTGACTAGATGAAAAACCAGCTAGATTAAATGAACTATACATGCCATTTATATACAATAACATGCACAAAGATCAAACACATTTTTATTTTAATTATCATGTAACAATGAATCACATTATAGTTTAAACGCATCTTACTAAACTTATCTTTTCATTTTCTGGAATACACACTTTCTGATTTTGAAACAGATTAAGAATTGACTAATTATATTACATTCCAGGAGATGGAGCTTAGGGTTGTATGTTTTCCCCAGTATATTCTATCACTATAATAACCAATTCAGTAACTATCATTACTGTTTAAAATGAGAAAAGGGGTGAAAATACAACCAGGAGGTAATTTTTTTCCCTTCATCTTCCTTCTAGTCTGTTCCTTTTCATATTACCTATTTGACAGTTAAGTCAATTTCCCGATATCAAGAAAGTAAACTAATTTTTATTGTCCAATTTCTATCTTCGTCATCACATCAATCTCCTTTACAGATGTCAAGAATTACACTGACATATATGGACAATATGCTCAATGTGTTGTACGTATCACTTAAATAATCTTGCATTATTATAAAACCACTGCCCTTAGATTAACATGCATTTGTTATATCAAAAATCAGTACTTCACAGAATTATACTGGCTATTTAAATCAACAAGTTACCATCATTCTCTAAAGAAATATAATCTATTTAGGAATTCAATTTACAGAATGTGTATTATAAGAAAAAGGAATCAATACATTTTTACCGACAAAAGTTACGGAAAAAGCAAATTTTTACCAGAGCTAAGGAGGAGAAGTGGAAAAATCTACGGAAATATCTGATTTGATTTGTATTCTTCATAAGCAAAAAAATAAGATATTTGTTATGAAGGACATTACTGTCCTGAGTGTTTAGGTGGTATATTTTTTCTAATTAGATTTGAATATGGTTATGAATGTACTGTCAGCGAGGTTAAAGTAATACTGCAGATATCAAATTAAAAATTAGTCATAAATTTACTTTGGGAAGGTACAGAAAATATTTGAGGAATTTATTTTATATTTCATCCTGACATGCAGGATGGGAAACATTAAAATTATTTATTTCTTAATCTTAGCAATACCTATTTATAAATCTGGTTACTTTCGGTCTTGCATTTAGTTTAGAGGGTAGGTGCTTCAGAATTTTTTCTGAACTTAGCTTGGAATTTTTAAAGTACTATGCCAGGTTTAGGGAATAAATTGCGTATGCATATCTTTATCACATTTACAATAAATGCAAACAGTTTGAGTAGTTTAGGTAAATTTATGTGCCATTTCTTACACAGTTATCCTTGTAAGGTAATTTACAAAGTTTTAAAGTTGATAAAGTGAGTGTCCATCTTTTATCTGTTTTACTTAATTTTTGAGGTGCCATATTTGTCATAAATCTTCAATAATGTAAATGTCAGACTATTTATTCCTCAACATATATGGCTTGAATGATGATCAAAAGAGCTCAGGATTCTGAAATAAAAGTCTAATAAAGCGATTTTTTTAACAGGAAAATCACATCTTGGAGGATATACTCATAGGATTAATTCAGATATGAAATTATAGTGCATTCCTCCTTCAAGGAGAACATTTGGAGGTAGTAATATTATGGAGAAGGCTTAAGGAAAATACATATCATTGGTATCTTAGAAAACATCATAACATTTAGCAATGAGAAAGACCAGCACTGGTAAACTTTAGTAGAATCTAGAACAGAAGCTACCATTTAAAAAGGAATAATTAGTAGAGCACATAAAATATTGCATAACTGTAGGAATCAGAGGAGATTAGAAAGGATTGGGAAGAGAGACTGGGGAAGCAATTCACAAAGAAACAATGGTGGGATAAATGTAAGCCTCCTAAACATGCAAAGTCTAGAAGATTTAGGATCTTTGCTTGCAAGTGTTTACATAGGTTTTTTTTGCAGGTAGCACACACATCTTTGGTGCTGAAAGATCATAAGCCAACAGAGGTACCAAGATTAATTTTTCTAATACTGACACAGCAGTGTAGCATAATGGGGGTGCTTCACTTCTCAGTCTGCTGTACATTAGATGGGATATTGAACAGAAGGCTCCTCTACCAGAGATAGTGGTAGCTCAGGCAGATATAAAGGGCACCATTACACTTTTTGAAAGAGCAGGGGATTCCAACATTTTCACTTATTTCATACCATTACAAGAAAAAAATTTAGAAGTTAAACAAAATAAATTACACTTTGTTTTCTTATGTTTTCTCCCTGTCCCCACCCTTTCCTCCACAACAATCATTCTTATTTTGGCAAACACATCCTCTGTTTTCTTGTTATCCAACAAATCCTCATCTTTTTTTACATCACCCATGTGGCCACAAAATACTTTATCCCATTTAACAGCATCACATTACTTTTTTATACTTCGCATATATCATTATATTCATTCATTTAAATTCTTCACATCTACATTTTTAAACTTATTTTTGATTGCAAAAAAATGAAGTGGGAAACGTTTTGTTTATTCTTCATTTCAAATCAACATTTTCTTTTCCTCCGCTGCCTCATATTTCCTGCTATTCGATAAATTCTCTATAAAAAGTCATCTGCTTCATAAAAAAAATTCAAACCTTATTCAAGCAGTTTTTCTTTTATTGACTTTTTCCATCATCTTAATTCCCTCATTATACAGATCTTTTTCCATCAACACCAATTACTTTTAACTTCCATAATTTCATTTTATTCTCATTAATTCTGTCCTTTACATCTGTTCCTCCCCCTACATTTTTGTTCTTTTCATATAACAAACTTTTGTCTTTTACCTCTCCTTATCAAAAAATAAGCACACAGATGCTAAATACACCACTAGATTTTTTTTAATCCAAACCACTTTATTATAAATATATAAATCATCACTCTCCTCTCTGGGTTCAGCCTTGAGCACAGACTGAAACTTAAAAATTTCTAACAACTATATTTCTATTTTGGTGAGGAAATATACCCATTCCCCAAGATATGTTTTTTTCTTAATACGTGTAATAAAAACTCTTAAATGATAAACTTTTTTTCCACAAAGCCAACAATTTTATTTGCTCCAGTACTTCTCTCCATTAACTTATTACACTTTCATACTCACCAAATTTCATCCCCCCAAATTTTATTTTTTTGTGAAACATATACCATTTATTTTTATCTTACCAATTCCCTTACATTTGATTTCCAAATCAGGTTTAGCAACTATACAAATCATTACAATCACACAACCATCCCTTGCTTTGTTACAACTACATTTGTGTATGTCATACATACATACATACAGGTAAAAACTACCACTTCCATCTCGCAACTTGCGTCCCTCATTTCATGCATACAAGTTTGCACTACTGCATTCATAATTCCTAATACAAAACGCACTTTGGGCATCTCTGTCTTACGCAATACTTTATACCTCACCCACCCATTTACCATAACTCACCCCTCCCACCCATTTACCATAACCCATACCATTATTTTTTCTAACACTGGTTTATTATATTAATATTTTTCTCCTACACCATGTGCTTTAAAATCTGCCACACTGCTTCACAACTCACTTTATCAAGTGCTTTGGCTATGGCACATTCTATCAGGCTTACTCCCCCCACCCCCATGTCATCTCTACTACTTTCACCACAATTAACATTTTTAATCCCATATATAATGCACTTCTACCTCATTCATTACATTCTCCATTATCTGTAGTATTTTCATAAATATTTTATAGTCCATATTCCCTAGTGTTACACGCTTCAAAATTTTTATATCGTTCTTTCATCCTTATTCCATATTAATCATTCCACCACATCATCCAATAAAACAGTACCTTGGTATGTAAAAACGTAACAAATTGGATTTAAAGCAGTTTGAGAGTTTATTCCAACAATTATGCACACTATACACACAAACACCTTTGAACACCAGCGTTTTCGTCCCATCAATAAAGAATTCAGATGACTGAAAATATTCTGTTTACCATTTATATAACCTCTAACTTTTAAAATGAACCAATCAGACCTGTGCAAACTTGCAAGAATAATTAATGATGCAGTTCAAACCATCTCACACTTTTCTACTTTAAATAATCTAAAATGTTAAAATTCAAATGTTGTGAATGATATTGTGAACATAATATAAAAAGATTCAAAGCATACAAATATCAATTAAAACCCATGCTTTTACTATTAGTTTAAAAAGTAAAAACCTTTACCATCTATACACAAAATAATTAAAAAGTTCTTCTTCATGCTGCTTGGTTATGTTTGATGCTAAAGCACCCTCTAGTGGACAAAGTAGGTAATGACATCCATAAAACACATTATAGCTTGGCACATCTCATTTTTAATAGTGGAACTATAGATATGTTGTCATTTAGAACTGGGGTGTTTGCTGCCTCAAGAGTAATCTGCCACCAGAATTCTCTAAACTTAATTCTCTCGTCCCATAATCCACCCGTTTTCTCTTTTCACCTGTTCCACTACAAAAAACATGAAATCTGCCTTATGACATTCTTTTGTGCGTTTATATAGAGCATTATTTTCCTTTTTATTCAAAATGTCATATTTACCTTCATTGATCCTTCTATATTGGAAAGACCAAATGCAAGTTAAAAAGAAGGAACTACATTCTATACATGTTGCAAGATAAATAATCCAATATAGAAGGATCTACATTCTGTACATGCTGCAAGATAAATTATCCCCACAGAGTCACAATTATAATAGACCCTACAACCCACTTGTTCCTACTTTCAATAAAAACCTTGTCCACGTTCGTAATATTCCTACATTGGGAACAGTGCCCACATTTATATGTTCCTTTCCTTCTTTTGTTTATCCCTCGATTCTTAATACTCTCCAGAATGTTTTTCAAACTCTGCAAATTTTTATACAGAAACTTTAAGGGTTCTTTTGGTAACTTTTCCAAATCCGAAATATTAACAAAATCTATTCCATTCAGAACTAATAATTCTCTTTGTGGGTCCTGTTAAAGCATTACATTCTTGCACCAAAGCTCTACCATAACCCTGCTCATGATTATTAACTATTTTCCTGTTCATTCACAGGCTCCCCCAAAATGGGCTTAAATTTACTCCGTCTACCAACATTTATTTTGTCCATAACCCCATTCACTAAATCAGCAGGGCAACCCCTTTCCGTAACGAAACCTTTCAACACCTCGTGTTTCCTTCTTAAAATTTTCTTCCAAGGATGTAATCCGGCTCCCCTGAACATACTGATCTTTTACTGGGGTTTTAATTGACATTTTTATGCTTTGAATCTTTTTATATTATGTTCACACTACTATTCACAACATGTTCTAATATAAGTGAATTTTAATATTTTAGATTAAAGTAGAAAAAGTGTGTGATGGTTTTAACTACATCATTAATTATTTATTTCCTGCAAGTTTGCACAGGTCTGATTGGTTTATTTTAAAAGTTAGAGGTTATACAAAAGGTAAACAGAGTATTTTCAGTCATCTGATGAAGTCTTTATTGGAGGGACAAAAACGCTGGTGTTCAAAAGGCGTTTGTATGAATATAGTGTGTGGATTTGTTGGAATAAACTCTCAAACTGCTTTAAATCCACTTAGTTATGTTTTTTTTACATACCAAGGTACTGTTTTATTGGATTATTGGTCACTTTTCAGTACCCTGCTCGTATTTTCTTATTCCACCACATCAATTACATATTCCTTCATCCATTCATTTCATTTTTTTCTTCACATTGATTTCCTTACAATAATTGTATAGCTTATATTCCATCCAATCTGGCCACTGAAATCATTTTCACCTTCTATCACCTTTACCACTACTGCTCTTATATAATTTTCTAAAAGTCTTTACTTTTTCAATATTTTTCCACTTTCCATTCTTCTTGCCCATCAGTTTCTTTTTTATATATATTTGCCCAACAAATTTCTCTACCTCCTCCATAATTTTCATTTGCATTTTGTCTCCTTTCATTATCTAGGATAGCATTTGTCCTTCCCTCTCTCATCTTTACTTCTTTTTCTAAAGGGAAACGACAATTTTCCTTCGGGGAAAAAAATGACTATATAGCATCTCTTTACTCTTTCCTATTCTTTTCATTTATCTGTTCCCTTGCTTAATACTTAGATTTCATTTTACTCTTCTCTATACTGCTAAAACTATTTATACTGCTGTTTACATACGATAAACCACTGTACCTAATTTTTATAAAACACCCATATTTTGCATGATTTTTCATTAATACTTCACTTCTTCCTCCTTTTAAAAATTCTGTCATTAATCTTTACATTTTACCTTTTATTTCTGTCTTTCCCGATCCTGCCTCATATGTTGCACTGTGATCTGAAAATTCTGCCATACTGCCTGTTATTTCTTCTTTGTCTTTACAGTAAACTATATAATCAATTTCAGTCTTCCAAATTCTCATTTTGTGTGCCCATTCTCCATTTTTTTCCTACTTTTAAATCTCCAGTTACCACCTTCTTTCCTCAGGTTACAGTTAAAATATCCTACGATCACTACTGACATTAACACAACATTTTCAAATTTCTTCAAACTGTTTTCTCTCAATTATATTAGTATACCAATAAATTATCACTATTCTTATACATCTGCCGTCACATTTTAATATCACATATTACATTTCCTGGCACTACTATTGTTACATCTAGAACTCTTCTCTCTTCGCTTTTTATTCTTATTTTTTAAGAATTTTTGTTCCATAACAAGTGTCATTCGCTACTGACCTAACAATTTGACACCCCCCCCCCCACCCCAGCACTGCTTGCATTCTTTTCCTTTATTTTTGTTAAATCTGGTATTCAGGAAGCAAAATCATCCATTGTTTATAAATACCATTTTACAACCACCAAAGCTGTGACATCATGTATAATGCTGTTCACATTTAATGCTAACTTCCTATACCAAACTTTTTTTTTCTTCAAGATCTTATTTTCCTTTCCTTGTCCCAAGTCTCCCAAATGATTTTTCATTATTTTATGGTCTCCATTTCACTTTCTTCCCTTTCTAAAACTGAAAATCCATTTTAGTCCTGTATATCAATAACCTTACTTTCATCTTGTTTATCCTCTTTCACCCATCTCCAACTTTCTTCAGTACTCCTTTCTCCAAGCGTCTATATTATATGTTCAAAAACACTTACCATCAAACACTTCTTCGGCGACACTTAAAGAGCAAACTTGCATTTCACCGAAAGCCTGCATCAGCGATTTTTTTCGCTGGGAAAGAAATCGCTTGGCCGCCCTAGTGAATTTGCCCTTTCCCCCACTGTGGTGCAATGTCAAAGTTGGTATATTTAGTTAGGGTGGGTGTGGGGGCCACAGCCCCCCACTTTGTAATGTTACAAGTTATGTGCCGTTTTGTATGGGGCAAGCGATTTTTTTTCCCCAGGGAAAAAACTGCTGATTTAGGCTTTCGCTGTAATGACAGTTCGTTCTTTAAAGGTCACTGAAGAGGTGTTCGATGGTAAGTGTTTTCGAACATATAATATAGATCCTTTCTCCAATACCCCCTTCTGTACCTTCAATACCAGCATCATCTGTAGCAATATTTTCTATTGTTCACCTTTTGTCTGAGCATTCCTCTTAAATTTACACTTCCCTTTTTCTAAATGTAATAGCATCAAAGCATAAATGTCCAAATTCTGTACATTTTCTACAAACAGTCTTACACTTTTTTTTTTGTTGCTGCGTCTCCTATCACCCCATATCAGCCACAACTTTGCTGGCCTTGAACCAAATGATTTTCATTCCCACAGAAGTATCATGTTTTATGTTGGCCCCTGTACAAAACAATGTCTCCCGTACTATTCACAATTACTGTACTTGAAATATGTTGACTTTTGCCATCCTTAACATCCATCGTTACCCACACTTCTAAACCTCAGTCCATACATTTATTTCATCACAATTTTTAACTTCATTACATAGTAAAAAAAAAAGTTTCAACTCATGCTCATCATTATATGAAGTCCTAAATTGCACATTTATTTTCTTTTGCAGTTGTAGTCCCAAACTCTGAAGTAAGTCTAAGGTGCTCAGTCTGTCAAATTTCTCCAGCAAATTAAAGCTTTCAAATATTACTTCACAGAAATTTTCAGTGCCTAAATTACTGCTCTTACGTCTTTAATGTCAAATCCTAGTGGCAAAACAATACTTCTCACAATATAATATCTACTCCCACTGTCATTGTTTTTACTCTTACCACCGGACATCATCTCTAGGGTTGCTGAGAAATTAGAAGTTCTGTACTTACTATAACCTGGAATTTGTGTTGGACATTTTCATTCTTCCTGTTGGGTTACAGCTCAGACCCTTGGATCAGACTCGGCCTCATTTTTCAGACTTGGATCCTAGTCTCCAGCTCCTCCCTCTACCCACAACGTCCATCACTCTCTGTAGCTTCCTCGGATAGAGTTTTCTGTCTTATAGACTAGTGGATAAAGAGGCAGTACAGACAGAAAAGAAATCAAAGGCGCAAACCAGGAACATAAAGGTTCCTATAAATTCAATAGGTCTTCTAGGAACCACGAGGTAGGGAATGGCTGGGAGGGAAGGTTAGGAAGAATAGAAATGAACACAGATGCAAAGTTATGGCAAGTACAGAATTTCTAAATCTGATGCTATCCTTTTTATTCTTTCTCACTGTTTGGTCACAGTCCCCAGCTACATTGCTCTCAGGTGGCCTCAATGAAGGCTATGCTAGAGTACTGACAAACCAAAAGCTCTATAAATAGGACATTGTCACCAGAAGTAATGTGTCACAAAGGTAGGAGTCTTTGACCAAGTGACTGCAGCACAAATATCATGGACACTCGCTCTGAAGGAAAAAGCAGATGATGTAGCCATAAATCTTGTACAAACGGACTTTAGGAGGGTGAGGCAACTTAAAACCATCTTTCCCTTGAAATGCCCCCCCCCCCCCCCAATTGGGAAGTGTGCATGGTCACTGTGGCTGTGGGGGGAGGAAGAAGGAACAGCTTGCCCAGAAAGAGGTCATCCAAAGGACTCCACCATTGAAGAGGTCATCTGCAAATCAGAGTTAACGTGATAGGAACAGAATTGCTGGTAAAGAACACACCACTGAACAGGCAAAGTCCATTGGAGGATTCATATAAACAACCTTGTGAAGGGCACCAAGACAATGGCAACTGACAGAGCCAAGACACTGAAGTATCAATCTTGTAGACAGACGGTAAAGAAATAATGTCCTGTACGTGGTCTCAAAGACATATGTGGAGACAAAAAAGCTGTCTGGCGTGATGTATCCATTAGGGCACCGATGAATTCCAACCTCTGAATGGGGGACAGGTTCAACTTGGTAAGATTTATGGTAATGCCCACGCAGCTGAAGATCTGGAACAAAAGGTCCCTGGCCTGACGTAGTTGATGCCAGACTGGGGCGGTTAGAAGCCAGTCGTCCAAATATGGAAACACCTGGAATTGTTTCAGTCTCATGAGAGTCCCACTTCTGCCATGTTTTGGTAAATACTCTGGGAGCTGAGGTTGAGTCCAAAGGGCAGACTCCCAGCCAGATGTGCACATGACTTCTGGAGTATCTTATCTATTTTGATGTGACAGACCATCAGGATGTGTACAATATAGAGCACATCCAATTGTCCTTGTACAATGGCAGTAGAATGGATTGAACCGTAACCAATGGGGACTTTGGCTTCTTTACAAATTGACAATTGCTCAGATGTAGAATGGATCTCAGGTCCCCCGTTTTCTTTGGCACTAAAAAGTGGGAGTAAGTTCCAAATCTTCTTTGTTCAGTTGGGACCTCTTGGATGACTTTTCTACAGCAATTTCTGAATTTCTAGTACTAAATGCTCCCTCTGACTTTGTGGTACAGCTGGGAGTTTCTTTAGTTCCACTGGAGGTGGAAGGGAAAAGGAAAAGTAGTAACCTCTGGACATTATGCTTGGCACCCAGGCATTTGTTGTCAGATTGGTCTAGGTATCTAGGTGCAGGGAGCAACAATTCCAGACTGCCTCCAGAAATGACTGGCAGCCTTTCAGGAACACTGACAGGGCATATCAGAGAAAGGTGCTCTGATTCTGTGGATCCTCTCTGCCTCTGAAGCGGCATCTACCACCGAAACTTCCTCCACTGCTTCTGAAGGAAGAATCTCCACGTGGATCCTGAAGAGACCCTGAAGACTTTTGAAACTTCTTTGGATCAGATCCAGACCCTCTTGGTATCTAGGATCCTAGGACTCTGAGGTCACTGGTTGGAACAGAGAAGGAGTCTGAATTAGAGTAGCAGGGACACACACGGATCTGACTGGGGACAGAGATGATGACACCCCCCCCATCTGGATTTGAGCTTTGAGGAATCTCCACATCATCCTGTCAATGTCAACATCAGATAGGCTCCTGGAGGACCTAGAGTATGATGCAGGCCTTTAATGTCTGGAGGGAGCTTATAAAAGCTTGGAGGGCAAAGTTTGGGAACTGCCCGGATGGAATACTCCAGTGTCAGGGTCCTAACTCTCGGATCAAAGGTATTTGGATCTGTGGTACAAAAGGGTGGCCTAGGAGAGGTAGTCACATTAATGGTACCTGTTGTATCCAAGGAGCACCTTGGATCTGATAGGGAAGAAGTGGGTCTTTGATCTAACAAGACCGGATCCAAGGTCTTACAAGGACGTTTCCTCGGCTCCAATGACCCAGAATGACTCAAAGAGGTTTGAGCCCCCTGATGAGGATGAAGAAGCAAGTAATACACCTTTTAAGATTAGATTACTCCTGCAGATCTAAGATGGCCTGAGGATTATATCCCTCACAAACACCACAAGCTGATCACAGATGGTCAAGATCTAAACAGTATACACACACAGTGGGCATCAGATTGGGGAATTTTATGCCCACAATCTGAGCAGTATTTAAAACTGATTTTTCAGACACTACTGTAAATATAGAAAGAACAACCACACACACAAATAACAGTGCACCTCACAACAGCTGAAAAGTTAGAGAAAAACCTCAATTTTGACAAATATGGAAAGTTTTTTTTTTTTTTTTTAAACACACCACCAATAAAAAAAACTAATAGAGATGAGTAGAAAAACAGTAACGGAGGAAATAAGTGCCAAACGCTCTAGAAGAAAGAAGCAGGAAGATAAAATAAGAACACAGTCCCAAACACCTGAGAAAACTAACAGGATAGGGAGAAGAAACTATGAAGTGCATTCTAGACCTAAAAGGTAGAAAAGGAAAAATTTTCACTTAAAAAATTTGACTCAACACCAAAGTACTTCTCACACGAGACCAGGAATTGGCGTCGGTACCAAACAGCTGGCAAACGAGATCCAAGGAAGCTACAGAGTGTAGTGCATTATGCGTAGAGGGAGGAGCTCGAGACTAGGATACAAGTGTGAAAAATGCGGCAGAGTCCGATCAGAGGGTCTGAGACAACCTAACAGCGAGGAAGAATGAAAAGGACATCAGATCCACACCTCTCAACCTCTTAGTGCAAAAAAATCTGGACAAAGCCTGAAATAATGGTGGGAAAAAGCCCCAAAATTTGGAGGGATTTTAAATACTGCACTTATAAATCCAGAAAATTGCAAGAACAACATGATTTGTGTTAGCATGCATTTTCTGAAGGATTTAAAGTCTGAAACTTAAATATATATCATTATTTAGTGACTTCAACCCTCAGTGATTTGTCAGAAAACCCCAAATTTTACAACAGACCAAAAATATCACGCAAAATTCTGGATGTTCTGCAAAACTCTGGACAGTTGAGAGGTATGAATTCAGATCTGCAAATTGTTCTCATTCAGGTTCTTCTTCCTTGCCTTTCTACATTTACATAACTTTTTTTTTTCTGTTAAATTATTGTTGGGTAAAGTCTTAAAACTACTTACTCCATCAGCTGAGAATACCTCCAATAATTGTCCCTTTATCAGCTGCTACTTGCATTTCTTCTTCCGGTTATACTCTCTCCACCATGTCACTCAATCACGCTTCTCCTTCCTTTGGCTCTGAATGATTCATTAAATTTACAAAAAATGGTTTCACCATTCACTCAATATCCAACTCTGCAAAATTATTTCATCTCCTTCCTTCAGTAAGTTTTCTCTTGCTCCTTTCCATCTCTGCTACATACTCTCCATCTTAAGAGTTCCCAGAATTGCAACAGCAGCTCTCCTGCACCACCTTGCAGCTTCAGAGTGGGTTTCACTTCCTTTCCTCAAAAACATCAGGGGAAGCTTCCTGGTGCCCTTGCAAAATTTCCCCAGTTCGGCATGAATAGCACTTCAGGTCTACCCTGAAGAGAGGTCACTGGCCTATTGTGACTAACTTAGTCACAAACATAGATTGACAAAAGTAAACAAATACATTACACTCCTTTAAATTTCAGGTTAGTCAAACCATTAAAACTTTTAACATTTCTCTAGTTGCCAAAGAGAGCAAGAATTTATTTAAAAAAAAAAAAAAAGATATTACACCTTGGAAAAAGGAAGCTCTGGTTTCCTGCACACAAATATAAATTTATTTTTAAAATTTTAGTTTACTTAATACACGAGTCACAGAACTGGAAAAACATTCAAAAAGAACTGTACTTGTCCTTTTACTAGAGTAAATCTTATCAGTTGAATGAAAATAGCATAGGAATGGTCCTAGTTACTGACCACTCAAGTTTCTGACACTTTCATGAGAATGTTATGAAGTGATCAAGAATGTTTTTTCAACTACTGCCCCAAAAGTAATCTGTTAGATAAGACATGCATATCATGTGTAAATGGGACTATCTCAGAGTAAGATGAATCAACAACATGTATACAATAAGTTTCTCTTTTGAGACTATTGCTTATTTGACTGACAAATTCACTAGGAAAACACAACTCAATAATACTAAAGTACGCAGTTAAGGTAATGAAACTGACAGCAACAACAAATTTATAAATCTTGCAAGTTACTTTCAAAAGTAACAAAACTGCTCATCTGACAAGTCACTAATGAAACATTTGTTAAAACTGCATTTTTTTTTTTTAACTATGTGCTAGCTTAAATGACAACTGTAATGAACGAGTAGAAAAAAAATACACAGATATGAATCAAATGACTGAAGTGGATTTGACATTCCAATCTGAGCCACAAGTAATGCTTTATGAAAACATATTGGCCATCTATATTTCATAGAGGTATTCAACCAATAAAGGTAAGCAATTAGGGAATTCACTTTTGCTGGCAAGAACGGACTTTAGTTTAGCTGACCATGCCAGATGGTACAAGAAGGTGCTTATTAAACTGTTACATAACATTCGACATTGAGTTCTGCTTGTAACCCAAGTTTTTTTTTTTTTTTTTTAATACACCACCATGCTCTGTACCAACATGCTAATAAATCTTCTCTAGAAAAAAGTATTAAGTATTTCACATCTGCCTGCATACGAGGCATTTCATGGGATGTTGCTTTAAAGTATTTTGTTTATAAGAAGCTGATCAATCTGTATTGCATGCTCTTTGGGCTTTATTTTATTTATTTATTTTTTTATTTACACAATTCAAGAGGAGGAATGGGAGTTAAGGGAATACAGGAACTGAGCAATTTATATAATGCTGGAGTGAATAAAGAATAGTTGTGTAAAATCTTACCATAACCATAGATGTCCTTCTCTTCCATGTTGCAGTATTCTTACTGTGGGATTTCCCGCCTCAGGTGACCCGTCTCCTATACAAAAACCTTAAGCCTGGTTATTGTAGGTGCATGGGACGTCACACGTAGGGCCATAAATCAGGGACCTTAAATGTGACATCTGCATGCACAGACCTCAGAACTTGAATGCCAGACAGACAAAGTCCTGAGAGAGGAATAAATGATTACCAGCTAGAAGAGTCAAGTGTCATATGCTGGCTGGTTGCTCTTGGTGAAGGGTAGAGCTTCCTAAAAGCTAGGTTAGTAGTCCAATGTAATGCACGGGGAAGGTGGAAGGGATGGAATACTTTTACACAAGTATTTTATGTCCTTCTATTCCTATGTTGCAGTATTCTTACTGTGTGAGAGTACCACATCTAGTTAGAGGTAAGGATGGCGGTAGAGGTGGAACATTCCAGAAACCAGTGCAGGATTGTCCTAGCAAAGCCTGCCCTGGCTCTGGAGACTCGATCTAGTTTGTAATACTTGGTGAAAGTGTGGATAGTGGACCAGGTGGCAGCTTCTAAAATGGAAGCTGTGTCCAGCCCTTTTGAGGAAGGCTTTGGAAGTAGTCATACCTCTGGTGGAATGAGCTCTCAGCCATTGAGGTAAAGGTTTGCCATGGTGTTAGTAGCAGAAATAAATGGATTTTCTGATCCATCCTGAGAGTTTGCTTGGAAACTGCCTTCCATCCTTTTTGGTGACCAGAAAGTCTTGAGTACAATACTTTTCCTTCCTGCCCAGGAGGAACAGGTTCTATTGTTCCTAATTTTTGGAGGTCTTGAAGAATTTGCGGCAGGAGGTGGATTTGTTTTTTTTTTTGGGGGGGGGGATGTGCTTTTCCCTCCAGGAAAGAAGTACTCATTTTGGATGATACTCCGTACCCATTGGTCTGAAGTGATCATTTTCCAGATGGCTAAACAGTGGAATAGGTGGGCTGACAAAGGCAGATGGGTAAGGCAGTCACGCATTGTTGGGTGCATTTCTATCCTTAAAGGAATCTCTAGGACTTGGTTGAGAGGTGGCATGTCTGGTGAAGGTTTGCCTTCTTGTTCCCCTCCTGTGCCTGGAGGATGAAGGGGTGGCAGAGGAAGGGGGGGATCTCCTGAAATATTAGGTTTTCGCAGGGTAGTTCCTGTAATACTTTGGAATAGGGTACACAAGCAAGTGCTTGATGTCCTGCAGTTTCTTGCTTTTGTCCTGCAGATTTTTAAAAAGCTCTGCAGACTGTTTTCCAAACAAGAGGTTATGGTCTAAGGGGGCGTCCATAATCTTAGTTTTAAAGTCTTCTGGAAGAGGTTGTAGGCACAGCAAAAAGGAGTATCTTTGGAGGACAGAAGCAAAAGCTGCTGACCTGGCAGAAGCCTCTGCAGCATCATAACTGCACCTAATTGAATGTCTGGCTATATGTGAAGCCATAGACAATTTAGATGTTATGTCTGATTTGGTAGAGCAGTCAGGTGTGGCAGCCAGATTAGTTGCTTGTGATACAAGGTCCAGTGCACATTTAACCATGAGCGTCTGGTAATTTATAACACGAAACGCCAGGGTTGAAGAGATGTACACTTTTACCCATCCTGTCCATGGTTTTTCTGTCTTTATCAGTAGGCAAAAGAGATGAAGAGGGGAATAAGTCTGGATTGTTTGTCTGGAGAGAGAGCAATAACTGCAGGATCTGCCAAGGGGGGGGGGGGGGGGGGGGGGTTTGACTAAGAATTTTTGATCATCTGGAATCTTATAAAACCGGTCTGGTCTTTTAGGTGCAGGTGGTTGAGAGTCTAGTTTTTTGGATGCAGAAGTAAAAGCATCCAGACAGGCAGGTAAGACTGGTGAGATGGCTAATGGGGAGGGAAACTCCACTTGAAGGAGTTCAAAATCTCTTCTGGGTATCAGTCATCTGGGTAGTGTCCCATTTAAAGTACTCTTATCTTAGTTGTTTCCCCATGGTTATTGTTTCACCAAAGGTAATGTCCTCTGGTGGTGAGTCCCCTTCAATAGATTCCTCATCTGGTGAATAACATTCTAAAGAGGAAGCAATCTGGGATGCATAAGAAATGGACTCTCAAAAGAAGTGTAGTAAAGTTTCTATCCCTCCTCTCCTTCTTGGGTAGTCTGCAAGGGGAGGGAAATGGCAGAGACCGGCCTAGGGCTGAGCACAGGTATAGTAGAGGGAGTAGAGCCTGTGGGCCTGAGGGCCATAAAGGCTTGGATCAGAGAGTTAGTGAAAGATTGCCAGTCAGGGACTCCTTTAGGGGTAGGAGTCAGATGTTTAGTTTTCTGTTTATGTTTAGTAGGCATTGGTTTGGAAGAAGGCCTAGGCTCAGAACCTCAATTCTCAAGAATAGGAGTATCCGAAGGCGAACAGACTTTCTGGTCCCCCCTTGATGTCGGTAGGAACAGACATCTGGACCATCTCCATGGACGTGCAGGCCGCAACTTCTGAAGCGGCTTCCTTGGTGGGAGCCAAAGTAGTCTGTTCTGTCGGACGTCCCTTAACTCCTATATCGGAAGCTGGCGGGATGTCCAATGGCAGAGAGGCAACGGAAGCAGGCCTGGAAACGTTGGCTTTTTTCCATGGTGATTCAGTCGGAGCGGCCGATTTGAGGTCCATCCCAAGCGGAAGCTTTATGAGATATTGGTTCTCTAAATATAAATTTAATGAGGCTAGATGGCTGCAGAGGTTCTTCAGTACAAAAGATTGGCAAATGGAACATGCAGTATGATCGTGTTCCTTCCCAAGACAAAAGACGCAATGGTTGAGGGTATCCTTATGCAGTATCTGACGCCCACAATGGCATTTGCCCTTTTTAACTGACATCGACTAATATAAAATACAGTTAACCAAGCTCAAGCAAAAAGAACCCAAAGCTTCCCTAACAGGGTACTTAGCTTTTTAAAAGTCTTCTAGAGTATGAGCGAAGCGAACAATGTGGTGTCTGTGTCTGAAAAGCTCTGAGGTTTGTCCATGCAGATGTCACATTTAAGGTCCCTGGTTTATGGCCATACGTGTGACACCCCAAGCACCTACAGCAACCAGGTTTAAGCTTTCGTATAGGATCAGACATCGGGTCACCTGAAGCAGGAAATCCTACAGTAGGAATACTGCAACACAGGAATAGAAGGACATCAATTGTTGCAAATAACACATATGCACATTGCATAGAAACTGTTACTATGGTTTGTTTTCTCTTCTGTTAATGAACACATACACAAGTCACTGTTTAAAATTAGATTAAAAAATAAAAATCCAGCCTTTTGGTTACTGTAGCAATGCATTTCCTAATATGTTGTCAAATGTAAGTTTATTTGCTACGGCATCCACCTGAGGTGCGTTTCTAACATGCGAAGTGTTGCTTGGCTGCATTTGAAGACACTCTGCCTACAACCCTACATAAAAGTAAGAAATGTAAAACAAATTTTAAAGCACTGACTTGATCACATCTAATAAATTAAACTGCAGCAAATTTCATCTTTGGTATACTATGTATACATACATATATGGACAGATGCACGCACACACACACACACACACACACACACACACACACACACACACACGCACGCCTATGTATTACATGGTATAAATTTGTACATGTGCATACACAACTCATTTTCATGGTATCAAGCTATAGCAACACATTTTCATGATATCAAGATATTCAATAACCCCAAATGGAGTTTTACCAGTTATACAACTGGGGTTGGGAGGGTGGCCTAATGGTTAAGGTGTTTGCCTTACAAACACAAGGTGCAGGGTTTGAGTCTCACAAGGGATAATTGGCTAGGCTTAAAATGGCTCGCAAGGGCAGTTAGCTTAGTACTAATATATGATCCTATGAACAACACGTTATGCAAGATTCTTGGGGGTCAGCTAACTGTAATAAAAAATCAAATGTTAGTACAATAGGGGATTATTGTTCTGCTGTTAGGATAATACAAACATATTAGCATCAGAAAACATACAATACAAAAATATAAATGTAAGACTGTCAGAACATTCAAAATATTAGAGACATGGAGACAAAACCTACAAGGCATTCTCAGCATTAACATTAAAATTCAAATTAAGATAGTTTACAAGTATTTAACAATAGATTAAACAGTAGTTTTCTTTTATCAAATCTTAATTAGATTATGCTATATAAAAGCAGTTATTCCCAACACTTATTGAAATTTATGAATGAAAAATTGTTCTAACCTAAACGTTGAATGGATGGCAATTTTGGCATCATTCACAAAGACTAATACTAATCCTTATCGGAAGGTATTTTTGCAGATATTTTTGTAGAAATGTATTCACAATGCATTGTATAACATGTAAAAGTTATATAGTTTAACAAACGTCTTACCCTGAAAAAAGTAAACAAAATTTATGTGCACGTTTAAAGATTGGTACAGTGAAAAAATTCAAGCAAATATAAATGTTTGTATTCACAGCACTACAACAGAGTAAGTAATTTACTTACTTACCACATTAACTAGAAAGTGTGAGGACTACAAATGACATTTTCTTTCCCCAACAGGCCAGAAAAATTGATGAAAAGGCATCATATATAGGTTAAACAAAGATAATGGACAATGAATTTCTCACACAGATATATAACTGGACAAAGATATACAAACAGTAATGCATTCAAAATATTCACCCAAGTCACTTTTACAGGGAGAAAAAACGAAGGAGGTTTTCAGTGACAGCAGCCAATTTCTGAAGTACACGAAACATCTGCAATGATAAACCACCACATGGAATATCCTACGCAAATTCCAGTAAATTACATTCTACGGAAAATAAGATAGCTAGCTTAGAGTTTAACGTTTGGGATTTTGAAATGTAAATCTTTCTGCTTTGAATTTTTAACATGAATGTATGCGCTCTCAAAAAAGACGGTGTGCTAAGGAAAGGACAATTCTAGCCCATCATGGGTGGAATGAAATCATCCCAGCTACATATATTTCATAAAGTAGGACTTCACATAAGACGCACAAGACAGATCACAAAGCTTGAAGAAGTCTTAGGTTATCTTCTGTTGCTAAGAGCTGCAAGACAAGAACATGACCTTCTAAAGGGAGCAAGACGAAAAACTGCGGGCCAAACATATCCAGGCATTTAAACTGTCACTTTTTTTCCAATCTCGAAGCACAGGGTACTAAAACAGTCTAGTCTCCTGTACTGGCTATTAACATCTTACCAACTTTGGCTATATTTTTACAAGTCCTTTATCTCAAAGTCAGAGCATGCATTACATAAACTGTCATACATTTGCAATACAGATATCCTGTAGAAGTGCTTTCCTGTCATGTCATCTACATAGAAATTGATCTTTTTTCTGTAGTAATTCAAAAAGAGAGGAAAAAAATGTTAATGATGTTCGGAAAAAAAAGTGGCTGCAGTATGTTTAACTACCAGAATGAATTTCAGTTCTGTAATTAAACCACTTGTATCCCTATTCACGACTCAAATATCAGGTCTCCCATGTTTACTTATCTCACTTTTCAGGATATTAAATATTTTAACAACCATAACATTATAAACACACACACCTGATATAGGTGTATGATTAGTTATTACTACCTGAATATTACAGCTAATCCTTCAGGCAGCTGCTCCACCTTCTGCTCCCCTCCTTTTCATCTATCCCAAGCACCTCCTAAACACTCTGCTGAACCTTTCCCCAAACAATATTTCTGGCAATACATTCCAGGGCTGCACTATCATTTCTACAAAGTACTCCTCCACACCTCTCAACTCTCCAGACTTTCTTAGAACGCCCAGATTTCTGCCACATATTTCTGGTCTGTTCCTCATAAAATGGGTGTTTTTTCTGGCACATACTTGGAGTGAAGTCAAAATGACATAAATTTCAGACTTCATATCCTTCAGAAAATACATAATGTAAAACAGTTTATTCTAGCAATTTTTTTACGTTTACCAAGAGAAATATTCAAAATCTGTCCCTATTTTGGGGGCATTTGTCCCCCCATTATTTTGGCTTTGTCCAGACGTCTTACACTAAGAGATTGAGAGGTTTGTACTCTTCTCTTGCATCTTTTCTAAACCCAGTAGCATAATTTGTTGCATTTGTCCTCTTTGCCCATCTATATCCTGTTTCCAAAGTTTAACCCACTCCCTCCTTGTTACTCACTATAGTCTGAACCCATATTACATATTTTGCCCCTAATTTTTCTCTACTCAGCACATTCCTAGCTTCCTTATCTTTTTTTTTTTTTTTTTTTTTTTAAACAGCTCAGTCCCTCTTGGAGTTTTTCAGCAATTTATTTTAATGTTTTTATTTGTTAAGCAGAACTTAATAGATGCTTTTCAGTCATGACTCTGTCTATATCGCGAAGGATAAATGTAACAGTGACTGGTAGCTCAAATCAATCAAGTAATACATGTTTAGGATGCAGGAGAAAAAGGCAAGTAAATGAAGAAAACCTATGGAGACAGAGGCAAAATATTCAAACTCAAACTACAAGAAGTTGAGAGAGAGAACCAAGGAGAACAGCTGCAACAAAGGACCTTAACCAATGAGCCATGACACTGCCCATCTACAGCTTCTTTTTTCTGCAGTTTCCAAACTGCATACTATACTCCAAGTGAGGTCTCCCCAGTGCCCTATACCTGGAGTACTGTTCAAGACACACACCACTACCTGTTAAAAAAAAATAATTTACTTACAGATTGCTCGTTAGATAACCTGCACCTGCATCCCCCATGTGTGATGCAATCCTAATTAAGCCTAGGCATGCAAAAATCTTCCACAAGCACAGATTAGGTCACCACTAACATCAAAAAATGGACACACTAAAGAATTAGATGTTTGATCTTTCTCTGAAAGCATTAAATGTCATCCTTTAAACTAATTTAGTCAGAGTCCTCATTCTTTCAAGACATTTTATTCTTAACCAAGCGTAACAAGGAAAATGCAGAATTATTATCTGACAAATGAAAGCTTACAGACAGTAGGTCAGCATTTCCATTAACAAAATATCATTAGATGCATCTCAGAAATCTTGTATGACGGAGACAAAGCTCCATTTAAAGCAGTTTTTTTTTTTTTTTTGTTAAGATGAAGGCTGATTTAATGCTCGCTGACCACACACATATGGAATTCATTGTTACAAGTAATAATTACAGCTTTAGGTGGATAACTCAATGGCATTTATACTTCATGCCATTCTATTGAAAAATACATTGCCAAAAAAAACACTTCTGGAATTTTTACAAATTTTTTTTTTTGGAGCGTAAGCCCCCACTGACCCACCATGTTGGGAGAGACCCCCAATTTATATATACACCAACTTCGTGGCAAACAGTGGGGAAAAATGCAACACTGCCAAATGTTTGACAATGTATATTCAAGCAAATATTCAAAGAAAATGCCTAATAAAACAACAGCATCCCATAATCATTTTAGTCCAGTTAAACCAAAATACGAAATATTGTTTTAAAATCAATGACAAATGTTGTGCAAAGATACAAACATAGAATGTTTTACACTGAAGAGTGATGGAATAAAGGTCCAAAAATAATCTCTCTCCGTGACCGCTTCTAAGATGGCTGCACACTGATCGACAGGTTAATTAGAAATCTCATGGTATGAAAACTGCAACAGCAAGACAGATAAAGCTGCTTATCTGGGAAAAATTCAGTTACTGTCTAGTAATTTCACTGCCTGGCTACCAGCAAAAAAGAAAACTGGAGACAGCAAGAGGAAACTACCCAGAAAAGGGGCAGCAAAAGCTGTGGATGAGAAGAAAAGTACAGTTGTGTACACTTACCATAAATGTAGATGTTAGAGTGTATTCACTGTTGCAGTCGTTACATTTGGGTAATCTGCTGGCAGGTTTCCCTCAGTCGGCCTGAATAACAAAGTCTTGGGTCCTGGGTCGGTTGCTGTCTCCTCTTCCATGCCGTCAGGAGTATAAAACATGCAGCCGACGCCATTTTATTTCGTTTTTCTTGCCCCAGATGTCAGGTGCCCCCCCAAATGGGACGCAAAAAAATATATACACAAACAGTAAATATATAGATGCACATTTAGAAAAACTTTACCTTCAACTAAAAGCAAATACACCACAAAGGCTTTGAGTATAGTAAAGGAAAGGTATAGAAAGGGGGATGGCGGATGGGCAATCCGGACTGCAACAGTGAATACACTCGAACATCTACATTTATTTTAAGTGTACACAACTGTATTATGTTCTTCATGTTTCACTGTTGCAGTCATTACATTTGGGTAGAATCCCAAAGCTATGAATGGGAGGATGGACCTAGACAGCATTAAGAGCGGCTATAAGGCCCTGCAGCACTGCAGTGGCAAAGCCTGCCCTGGATTTAGAGAAGAGAGGCAAATAACGCTTTGTGAAGGTATGAACAGAGCTCCAAGTAACAGCCTCTAGAATGTCTTTGGTTGGAACTCCTCTGAGAAAGGCTGCTGAGGTGGAGGCAGCCCTGGTGGAATGTGATCGGATTCCCTTGGGCACAGGCTTACTATGATGCAAGTAGCAGAAACTAATGCAGTGGCTTATCCACTTAGAAATAGTCTGCTTTGAAATAGCCTTCCCCTCTGATCCTGAAGCAAATGCCACCAGTAGTTGCTCAGACTTTTAGAGATTTTGTCCTGTTTAAGTAGAATCTTGGTTGTCTGTGCACATTCAATGAATGCAGAATCCACTCCCCCTTGTTCTGCGGATTTGGGTAAAATGTTGGCAGGTGAATAGTTTGGTTAAGAGCCACACTGGATACCACCTTAGGCATAAAGGAAGGATTGGTCCTGAGGGACACCCTGTCCGGGTAAAATATAATAAAAGGCTCCACAGCCATGAGGGCCTGTAGCTCTGAAACCCTTCTTGCTGAAGTGATTGCCAAAAGGAAAGCGGTTTTCCAAGATAAAAAACCTTTATATCCGCAGTAGCTGCTGGTTCAAAAGTAGGAAGGGTGAGTTTTTCCAGCACAAAACCGAGGTCCCATGCAGGAGTTGGTGATCTTCTGGGAGGCCTTAAATTTTTGGCCCCTTTAAGATACTGTTTTAGCAGAGGATAAGAAAAGGTGGGAGGCTCTGTGTTGTAATGAGCCGAGATGGCAGAGCCATGGATTTTTATTGAAAAATAGAGGCCCTTGTTAAGCATCTTAGTCAAGTATTGTAAAATCTGAGGGATATTAGGTTTTGTTGTGTCCGTTCCTTGTGCTTGGTTCCAAGCACAGAATCTCTTCCATTTATCAGCATAAGATTTTCTAGCACTAGGCCTTCTGGCTTCCAAAATGACATCCATCACAGATTTATTAAGAGGTGCTGTTTGAATAATCACATGATCAGCCATGCTGCCAGGTTCAGAGTTTGGAGCAGAGTGTGCAGAATGTGATTGCTCTGATGAAACAGCAGATGAGGTATTTGAGGAAAGTACCAAGGAGGGAGTTGAGACATATTCCTTAGAATTGGGTACCAGCGCTGGCGAGGCCAGTCCGGGGCAATTAGGATCATTTTTGGTTTTTCCTGTCTGACCTTTAGTAAGACCTTGGAGAGAAGAGGCAGAGGAGGAAAGGCATAGACGGACAGGATTTTCCAGCTGAAGAATATGGCCATCCACTTTCCATGCTTGTCTGTGATAAGTCCTTGTGCAGAATTTGTCCAGTTGATAATTTTGGGGGGGGGGGGGGTGCAAATAGATCTATGTCAGAGCTTTCCCATTTCTGTGTTACCATGCTGAAAATTTGTGGATCCAGTTTCCACTTGTGCAGGTCCATAAGACTTCTGGTTAGGTAGTCTGCCAGAGTATTTTGCTTTCCTGGCAGGAATTGAGCTTGAAGATGTACTTGGTAAGTCAAGGCTGTGTTCCACAATGCCATGGCTAGTCTGCAAAGGGGGTAGGAATGTGTTCCCCCCTGCTTGTTTATGTACCACATAACCATGGTGTTGTCGGTCTTTATCAGAAGTTGTCCTGGATGAAGTAAGTCCTTGAAGGCTGTCAGGGCATTCTGAACAGCTAGCATCTCTTTCTGATTGATATGCAGATGCATTCGTTTTGGGCTCCATATGCCCTGAATGCATCTCTCCGCCAGGTGGGCCCCCCAAACATAATCTGATGCGTCTGTAGTTAGGGTTTGGGTGGCAGGGGGTAGAGTGAATAAAGTACAGTTTTGTACCTACCATAAATGTAGATGTTCGAAGATACACATTGCTGCAGTCATAACCTGTGGGTAGTCCGCTGTCCTTGATCGGCCCGAATACCAAAGTATTAGGCTGGCGTCGGTCATGAGCGCTCAGATCTGACGTCAGTGCGTCCCGGTATTAAAGCGCATGACCGACGTCATATCCTCAGTCTTTTCTTGCCCCAGATGTCAGAAGGCCCAAAAAGAAAGGCCACAGCCTAAAATAGAAAAAACCTCCAAAACCCATGTACAAACAATATCTACAACCTAAACAAACAACCACTCCAAACTACAGAGGGGAAGGAGGGAGGGTAAATTGGACTGCAGCAATGTGGATCTTGAACATCTACATTTATGGCAGGTACAAAACTGTACTATGTTCTTCATCTCACATTGCTGCAGTCATAACCTGTGGGTAGAATCCCAAAGCAAAAGTAAAGGGAGGTTGGCCAAATCATAAAGCATTGGGGCTGCTAATAAGCCCTGCAAGACTGCAGTGGCAAACCCAGCCCTAGATTTGGAATAAAGAGGGAGATGGTAATGTTTAGAAAAAGTGTGCACTGAACTCCAAGTAGCTGCTTCCAAAATATCTTTGGTAGCTACTCCCCTCAAAAAAGCAGTAGAAGTGGCAGTAGCCCTAGTGGAATGAGGTCTGATGCCAGCCGGAATCTCCTTACCATGATGAGAATAACAAAAGGCAATACAATGACCAATCCACTTAGAAATAGTTTGTTTAGAAACAGGTTTCCCCTGAGAGCTCAAAGCAAAAGAAACAAATAACTGTTGAGACTGTCTGAAACTTTTAGTCCTGCTCAAATAATAATGCAACTGCCTGTGAATATCCAAAGTGTGCAAAATTTTCTCCCCTTTATTTTGGGGATCAGCATAAAAAGTAGGCAAATGAATAGATTGGTTCAGGGCCACATTTGAAACCACTTTAGGCATAAAAGTAGGGTTAGTACGCAGGGATACCCTATCCATATGAAAAATCAGGAAGGGTTCAACTGCCATGAGAGCCTGTAATTCAGAAACCCTTCTAGCAGACGTAATGGCCAACAAAAAAGCAGTCTTCCAAGACAAAAACTTTACCTCAGACGTAGCTGCAGGTTCAAAAGGAGGTAAAGTAAGTTTTTCCAACACAAAATTGAGATCCCAGGAAGGAGTAGGAGCTCTACGTGGGGGTCTTATGTTCTTTGCCCCTCTAAGGAATTGTTTAAACGAAGGATGAGAGAATAATGGTGGGTCACAGTCATAGTGAGCAGAAATGGCTGCAGCATGAACTTTTACAGAGGAGAAAGACAAACCTTTGTCTAATAATTCTGTAAGATATTGAAGAGAAACACTCAAATTAGGCCTGGAAACATCAAAACTCCTTGCTGTGCTCCAAATAAGAAATCTCCTCCATTTATCAGCATAAACTTTCCTTGTACTAGGCCTTCTGGCCTCCAAAATAACATTCAAAACTTGTTGAGGAAGCTTGACCCTCCAGGTTCTAGAACAGAATATGCCAGGCTGTTAGATGCAGGGACTGAATCCTGACATTGAGGAAATGATTGCCCGCCTGGGACAAAAGGTGTGGAATTGAAGGCAAAGGCCAAGGAGGCTCCGTACTAAACTCCTCAGCAGAGGGTACCAGTGCTGTCGAGGCCAATCTGGAGCTATTAGAATCATGGAGGGCTTGTCTTGTCTGACCTTCAAGAGCACCTTGGGAAGGAGAGGCAGAGGAGGAAAGGCATAGACGTGAAGATTGCTCCAACTGAATGATAGAGCATCCACTTTCCAAGCTGTGGGATGAAACATCTTTGTGCAAAACTTTGGCAACTGGAAATTTAGTGGAGAAGCGAACAGATCTATGTCTGGAGACCCCATATCACTGTCAACTGTCGAAATACATGAGGATCCAACTTCCACTCGTGGGGATCCACCATCTGTCTGCTCAAAACATCTGCTAAGGAGTTCTGTGCTCCTGGCAGAAACCTTGCCTGAAGAGTGAGGTGCATACTGAGAGCAGTCTCCCACAGAATCATAGCTTGTCTGCAAAGAGGGTGCGAATGGGTTCCCCTTGCTTGTTGATGTACCACATGACAGTTGTGTTGTCTGTTTGAATCAACACTTGTCCCGGGTGAAGTAAATCCTTGAAAGCCATCAATGCAAATTGGACTGCTAACATCTCCTTCAAGTTGATATGTAAATGTTGAAGTCTGGCAGGCCACGTGTCTTGAACCCACTTTCCATTGAGGTGTGCTCCCCAAGCCTTGTCCGAGGCATCTGTCGTTAAGATCTGACTCGCCTCTGGTTGGGTCACAGAGAGTCCCTTGTTTAGGTGACATTCCTGAGCCCACCACAAAAATTCCTTTTGAATGCAAGGTATTATTTGAATGACAGTGTCCAGATTGTGGCAGTGTTGTGTCCATACATTTTTGAGATACCATTGTAGCTTCCTCATATGCAGTTTGGCATTGGGAAGCACCAGAATACAAGATGCCATGAACCCCAAGGCTTGAAGGACTGTCCTTGCAGTCAGCCTGGACCGTAGAGACAATTGCTGGAAGTAAAGTGTAAGGTTTCTTTGCTTGTCCGGGGTCAAAAAAGCCATCTGGGAAGCTGTATTCAGTCTCACACCCAGAAAGCACATTTCCTGAGAGGGTACTAGACTGGACTTTGTTTCGTTCACAGAATACCCTAGGCACCTTAACACTGCCATAACATACTGTAGATGGTGAAGAAGCTTGTTTTCGTCTTGAGCAAGAATCAGGCAATCGTCCAAATAAGGATAAATTTGTATTCCTCTTAACCTTAAGAAGGCTATCACCGGGGCCAGAACCTTTGTGAACACCCTGGGCGCAGTAGATAAGCCAAAGGGCAATGCAGAGAACTGATAATGTAAAGTCCCAGCCCGAAAACGCAGGAATCTCCTGCAACTGGGTCTGATAGGAACATGAAGATGAGCCTCTTTGAGATCCAGAGTTACCATCCAGTGGTCTTTGCCCAACAGAGGCAGAAGTTGTTGCAATGTCAACATTTTGAATTTTGGAATGTCCAGGTATGTGTTGAGGATAGATTAATCTAAAATTGGTCTCCAAGTGTTTCCTTTCTTTGGTACAAGAAACAGGCGAGAATAAAATCCTAGGCCTACTTCTGACATAGGGACCTGCTGTATAGCTCCCATTTGAAGAAGTAAAGAAATCTGTTTGTGAGCCTCTACTCTTTGCTGAGGAGGAACGTCTGGCATGCCTTTGAAAGGAGGCAATGTGTGGAAATAAAACTTGTAGCCTCGGTTTATAATGTCCAGTACCCATTTGTCCTGGGTGACAAAGCCAGTTTTGCTTGAAAAGTGCTAACTTTCCTCCCAAAGGAGCTGACAGACAGGAGGGATCAGACAGCTGAAGATGCAGGTCATTGGGCCTGTTTACGAAAGGACTGGCCCCTGCCCTCACTTGTAGATGGTGCAGGGGAACTCCACGTTCTAGGCCTGAAAGAACCCTGAGCTCTGCCCCTACCACGCCTAGATCTGCCCCTAGACTGTAAATCAGAAGAAGGGTAAGCCCATCCTTTAGTAGGCCAATTTCTGCTAAACTTAGGGGGCTGCACCTAACAGTCTGCATAGACTTAGCCTTGTCTTCCATTTTCTTTAAGACAGACTCCACAGGAGGACCAAACAAAACTTCAGACTGTAAAGGAGCATCCAAAATTCTAGCTTTAACATGCTCTGACAAACTTTGACCCTTAAGCCAGGCGTGCCTGCGAATAACTGATCCAGTGGCAGCCACCCTGGAAGAAGCCTGTAAAGCATCGAAACCACACTGCAAGGAATGCTTACCCACCTGATCAGAGGCATGAACCAACTCCTGTAATTCCTTATACTCTATGCCCTCTGCTAAAGCATCTACCTTAGATTTTGAGTAAGGAGAAAATTCTGGTACTTTAACATATGAAACTGGCAATTCAAAGCCCTCATTGCAAGAGTGGAAGAGGTGTACACTTTTTTACCCCACCTATCCAAAGCTCTACATTCTTTATCCATAGGAACTGGATTCTTTACAACAGAAGCCCTGACACCCTTAGGACCCTGACTAACAGTTTCTGGGTCAGCCCTTGGGCTCTTATACAGATATTTATGAGCCTCAGGCACCCTGTAATACCTATCAGGTTTAACTGGCGCAGGAGGCAAGTAGTCTGGATTAAGGGAAGCCTCAGAGAAAACATCCTGAACAACATCCAAAACAGGAGGTATAGCTAAGGGCCGATGTTGAGGCAAAAACAAAAATTCCCTAAGCCTCTTACGGGAATCAGAGAAATCCTGACCTTCCCATTTAAAATGCTCCCTCATAGAATGCAAGGTTTCTGAGAAGGAAAAATCCTCTGGAGGAGAAGCAGAAGGACTGGAATCCTCTGCATCCGAATCTGAATAAGGAGGAAAATCCTGAGTGTCTTCAGCCGAAGACTCTGAGTAATCTGAAGCCTGTTCCAAACTTTCCACTTCTGGCTCCACCCTAGGCCTCTTATCTGGAGGGGGCATAGAACCCCTGATTAAGGAAATTAAATCTTCTGCCATTTTAAGCATGTGTTTTTTAGGCACAGAGCCTGCAGAAGTAGGACTGACACCTGAGGAGGGCAAACCAGGCCTGCCCTTAGAAGGTACCTTAGAGACTGAAGGAGAAGGCCTTACCACCTTAGGCAAAGAAGGGAGTACAGCAACCCGAGTGGCCCCTTCAGCCTGACCTGACTCCTGTGAGGCCACATCTTGCAAAATTAATGTCTCCCCCTGAGACTCAGCTGAAACCTCGGCTGGATCTACAGATTCCAGCGTAGTTTCTAAAGAACCGGCGTCCGGAACGGACGACTCATCCTGCTTGGACCTTAACGACTTATCCTTGCGCTTCTTAGCAGAAGCGGGCGTCGGAGGATCCGACGGCATATTGTAATTACACCGCTTCCCAAAGACAAGCCTAGCGCAATCTAACCTACGTTTAATGGTGCGCTTATTAAACCTAGCACAAAAGCGACACCCGACTACGTCGTGCTCAGGCCCCAAACAAGGAATACAAAGAGAGTGGTAATCCCTATGCGGTATTTGTTTCCCACAAGAAGTACAATTATTCACTTTTTCTGACATCCGGAATTAACTGAGGCAAGAAAAAACAAAAATATTCTAACGGGTACTTAGCCAACTTGGTTTCGGTCTGAAACTCGAAATCGAAAATTTCAGAGCCGACGGCACTTGCAAACGCTGCTTCTGCTTTGGACCATGCGGCAAAAAAGACTGAGGATATGACGTCGGTCATGCGCTTTAATACCGGGACGCACTGACGTCAGATCTGAGCACCCATGACCGACGCCAGCCTAATACTTTGGCCGACCGAGGACAGCGGACTACCAACAGGTTATGACTGCAGCAATGTGAGATGAAGAACATCAGTCCCTTGTTTTGGTGACATGCCTCTGCCCACCAAAGAAACTCCTGTTGTAGGCAGGGAATGAGAGGAATCAGTTTCCAGACTGTGACAATGTTGACGCCATAAACTTTTTAGGTACCATTGAAGTTTCCTCATATGCAGTCTTGCATATGGAATTAGTAGAATGCAGGATGCCATGAACCTCATAGCCTGCAGAATTTATCTTGCAGACAACTGGGTTTTTGTTGCCGTCTGTTTGAAGTATATAGTCAGTTGTCTTTGTTTGTCTGACGTAAGGTAAGCCATATGGGCAGTTGTATTCAAGCTTGCACCCAGTAATGTAATTTTTTGAGAGAGTACCAGTTGTGATTTCTTTTCGTTTACTGTGTACCCTAGGCATGTTAGAAGACTTTTTACAAACACCAGATGTTGAAGAAGAATGTCCTTGTTCTCTGCTTGAATGAGAGAGTCGTCCAGATAAGGAGAAATTTGTATGCTTCTTTGTCTGCAAAATGCAATTACTGGAGCCAGTAACTTTGTAAAGACCCTGGGCAAAGTAGATAAGCCAAAGGGCAGTGCAGAGAATTGGTAATGCATAAAACCTGCCTTGAAGCGAAGGTATCTTCTGCACGATTCCCTTATTGGGATATGCAGGTATGCCTCTTTTAAGTCTACAGTCACTAACCAAGCGTTCCTACCCAGCATAGGCAACAGCCGTTGTAAAGTCAGCATTTTGACTTTTGGAATGTCCAGGAACGTATTCAAAATCGACAAGTCCAGTATTGGACGCCAGGCATAGTCTTTTCTGGGTACCAGAAACAGTCGAATAAAAACCTTGTCCTTTTTCCTGTTCTGGTACTGGTTGAATAGCCCCCATATCCATAAGGGACGTAACTTGTTTTAGAGCCTCTGCCCATTGATTTTGTGGCAGATCTGGCCAACCGTTTGGAATTGGCAAAGTATGGAAATGAAATCTGTACCCCTGGGATACTATGTTTAATACCAACTTGTCCTGGGTAATTAACTGCCAATTTTGAGCATGAAGTGCTACTTTTCCCCCCAAGGGGGCTTCCAAAAGATAAGTGCTTGGTGATGGTACAGGGAAGTCACTGAGACTGCTTACTGTAGGGTTGTGCTTTGTTTCCTCCAGATTTGGAGGTGAAGGCACCCCACTGCTTTGACCTGCAAGACCCCTGTGATAGGTATCTAGAGCCTTTTGAGTGCCTGGATTTGCCTTGAGAGGCTCTGCTGGACACAGGGAAAGGACCAATTTTTAGTAGGCCAGTGCCTACTGAATCTGGGTGGCTGCACTTGTAAGAAATCTTTTACAGTTTCCACATATTTAGCTTTGTCTTCCATTTTCTTTAAAACTTTTTCTGCCTTATTACCAAACAGAATATCATGCTGTAAAGGGGCATCCAACAATTTAACTTTAACATGATCAGGCAGACTTTGCTCCTTGAGCCAGGCATGCCTTCTAATCACAGATCCAGTAACTGCGGCCCTATAAGAGGCCTCCAAAGAATCAAAACCACATTGCAAAGTATGCTTTTCAACCTGTTCTGCTGCATGCAATAATTCCTGTAATTCTTTAATTTTCACACAATCAGAAAACATAATTTTCTGTTTCAATGAGCCCATAACATGCTGTTGATATTTAAGCATATGAAAAAAAAAGTTATGTACTCACCATAACGTTCCATCTGAGTAGGTAACTTCATTTGTTAGCAACCTGTGGGTATTTGATCCGAACTAGAATCCGAGCCGGCAGCTTTCCAAGTTAAAAATATGAGATCTCAGCTCCTCCCCCTTACCCATAATACCCTGCTACCTCCCCTCCAGTCCTCAGATAGAGTTACCAGCAACAATCACACATTCGACAGAGAAACGCTAACCTGATGCGTGACAGAAGGAAAAAATATTCTGTTATGAATACGACCACGAAACAGGCTAGGGGGGAAGGGGGGGGGGTTGGTTGCTGACAAATGAAGTTACCTACTCAGATGGAAAGTTATGGTGAGTACATAACTTTATCTGAAGTAGTTAACTTCATTTGATCAGCAACCTGTGGGACAGAATCCCCAGCTACCAAAAACCTGGGAGGTCCTCAAGGAAGGATATTCCAGAGCACTGCGGAGCCAAAGGCTGCCCTTCCTCTGGATATCAGATCCAGCTTGTAATGAGAAATGAAGGTATGAGAAGAGGCCCAAGTAGCCGCTGAACAGATGTCATCTAAGGGAACCCTTGACCAAAATGCTGCAGAAGTAGCCATACAACGGGTAGAGTGAGCATGAACCCTCAAGGGTTCTGGACGACCGGAAGCTGTATACGCGTGTAAGATGCAGTGGGATATCCATCTAGCTAAGGTAACTTTCGTAATAGGCTTGCCTAAGGACGGCTTAGCGAAGGACATGAAAAGCTGCTCCGACTTGCGAGAAGCAGCTGTCCTGTGCAAATAAAATCGCAATTGTCTATGCACATCCAACAAGTGCAGTCTGTATTCCCCTTTGTTCTGAAAGTTGGGGAAGAAGACAGGCAAATTAATGGTTTGATTGATATTGGTCTCGGAGGCTACCTTAGGCAAGAATGAAGGATTAGTCCTGAGAAACGCTGTCCTTATGGAAGACCAGGTACGGGGGTTTTGTACAAAGGGCCTGAAGCTCAGATACTCTTCAAGCTGAGGTAATTGCAACCAGAAAGGCGGTTTTCCAAGATAAGCATTTTAAATCGACAGAAGCAGCAGGTTCAAAGGGCGGACCAGTTAGCGCCTGAAGAACTAAGGTTAAGTTCCATGGGGAATCACATTCTTGACCGGAGATCTTAGCAGGAAGGTGCCTTTTAAAAAGGTCTTGCATATCTTAGCGGAAGCTAAGGTGCCAAGGTTGTCCCCGTTGTGGAAATGAGAAATAGCCATCTGAACCTTAACCGTAGAAGCACTGGTCCCCTGGTGAAAAATTTGGGACAGAAATTCAAGAACTGTTGGAATGGGAGCTGTAAAAGGGTCCAAATTCCTATGTTTGGCCCAGGTGGAAAAACGCTTCCATTTACTCTTGTAGATCTTCCTGGTAGAAGGTTTATGCGCCGCTACCAGAATAGCTTTTGTGATACCGGGAAGTCCTAGCCATTAGTGGAACTGGATCAGCCAAGCTGTGAGCTTGAGGTCGTCCAAGTTCGGAGTTTGCAATCCTGAAGGATGAGAGATGAGATCCGGAATGGGATCTAAGATACAAGGAGGAGATATGATGCGAGACCACAGGTACGGGGAACCAGATCTGGTGAGGCCAGAATGGGGCTATGAGGATTATTTTGCTCCCCAACCGATGAGCTTTCTGCAGAAATTTAGTCATTAGCAGAAGAGGAGGATAAGCATAAATAAGACCAGGCAGTCGAGCATTAACTAGAACGTCTCTGGGACTCTCCCCTGGTGGGGGAATTGCAGCAAAAAACTTGCTGCATTTTGTGTTTGAAGGAGACGCGAAGAGATCGCAGCAAGGCTGACCCCATCTGAGGAAGATCCGTTTCGCTACTAAAGAGGTTTAGAGACCACTCGTATGGTGCGAAGATAGAATGACTCAGCTTGTCCGCTAGAATGTTGGACCGACCCGGAATGTGCGTTGCTATCAGAAAGTGGTTGGCGGTAATCGCCCATTCCCAAACTCTCATACCCTCTCGTCAAAGAGGGTAAGACCTGGTTCCTCCTTGTTTGTTGATGCACCAGACTGCCGCCATGTTGTCTGTCTGAATTGCAATAGACCCCGGAGAAGAAGGTCCTGAAGGGCTTGCAACGCTAAAAGCACCGCCCTTATCTCCGGAACATTGATATGCAGAACGGTCTCTACAGGGGTCCACGTGCCTTGGACGGTTCTGCTCATGCAATGACTCCCCCCACCCGAGGCGAGAAGTGTCCGTGGTCGAGTGGTTTGGGGTTGAGGCATTACGAACAGTCTCCCTTCTCGGAGCTCTCGGGAATGGAGCCACCAAAGAAGGGAGTTTCTGCAAACCCTGCTTAGGGGAATCGGTGAATCCAATGGATAAAGGAGGAGGGACCATTGGACCTGAAGGGTCCACTGAAGGACTCTCATGTGTAACAGAGCAAAAAGGTGAAAGGCTGATGGCTGCCGTCATGGATCCTAGGGCTCTCAGGACTAATTCTGTGGGTGGGGCTGGGGACTGTAGAAGCGCTATTACATGTAGTGACAAGGTGCGTAACATGTCCGTTGTCAGAAAGGCCCTGGACTGAAGTGTGTTTATCCTGGCCACTATGAAATCCAGAAAAGACTACTTCCTGAAATTTATGGTAATGCCTAGATGATGGGCCAAGAGTAAGGAATAATTCCTGGCAGAACAGAGTAGATGCCTGGTGGGGACGGTGAGGAGCCAGTCATCTAGGTACGGGAAGACCTGAATTCCCAGAAGTCTCAGGTGGGCTGCCACAACTGCCATGACCTTGGTAAACACCCTGGGGACTGTGGTGAGTCCGAACGGAAGAACCCTGAACTGATAATGACTGGCCCCTAGCCGAAAGCGGAGAAACCTTCTGGATCGTCTGTCCATGAGAATGTGGTAGTACGCATCCTTGAGGTCTATGGAGCACATCCAGTCGTTCTCCTGCAGGAGGGGGAGAATAGATTGTAGAGTGACCATTCGGAATTTCTCTTTAGCAATGAACAGGTTCCAAGTAGATAGGTCGAGAACTGGCCTCAAGTCCCCCGTCTTTTTTGGCACCAAAAAGAACCTGGAGTAATTGCCCAACCCGGACTGCTCTGGGGGGACGTGCTGGATGGCCCTTTTTTCTAGTAACTCCCATATTTCCGAAGCTGCAGCTTCCCTCTGATTGGGTGGAACATCAGGGAGGCGCTTCTTTAGCAGGGGAAGATTCAGGAAGGGGATAGAGTAACCTCTGGATATTATTCGGAGCACCCAGCGATCTGTAGTAATGGACTCCCAACTTGCTAGATGCTCTGAAAAATGCCCCCCCCCGACTGCCTCCAGAGAGGGACAGTCGGGCCACCCCTCAGGGCTGCTGCGCGGGTCAGTGAAGGGTTCTCTTGACCCAAAATACTTCGCCCCCCCCCTCTGCCTCTGGGCCGGCATCCACCTTGTCCCTCTTCTGCCTCTGAAGGACGAAGGGTCCGGAGCGGGACGGGACTGCTGAGACTTCCAGAGCCACATCTTTTTTGTCCTCTCTGGTTCCTTGAGAAGGACCTTTGAGGAGCGGAGAAGCGGATTCCGACGGCAGACAGCATCTTCCTCTCTCTTTCACTCTGGAGTAGCGTGTTGTGGACGGTTTTGCCGAATAGCATAGAACAGTCAAAGGGAGCATTCGCGAAGGACGCCTTGAAGGGTTCCGTAAAGTCACAAAGACTGAGCCAGGCGTGGCGCCTCAAGGCGACCCCTGCTCCGCCGGCCCTAGCCGCCCCCTCCGTGGCGTGGGAGAGAAGTCGCATAGAAGTGTTTGATATTGACTTTAGAGTGGCCATGCGAGCAGAGAAGGTCTGTTTGTCCTCGGCTGCCATGGACTCTGGGGGAGACCCAGCGTATTCCTTTATCAGATCCTGCTGAAGCCTAATTACGTGTGCCAGATAATTCAGCGCCCTTATAGAAAAGGTGGCTGAAGCAAACATCCGCTTTCCAATACGGTCCATCGTCCGAGATTCCTTATCAGGAAGATGGACTGAGGAACTTTCCTGTGCCAGCCGCCACCACCATGGCATCTACCGGGGAACCTTTATTCCACACTGGTCAGAAGGGGGACTAAGAATTTTATCCAGTCTCCTAGGGATTGGCTCCACACAGTGTCCAGCTCCTTCCAAGCCCTGGTAGTAATCAAGTCTACAAGGGGGTCAGCTGGGGGGGGGGGACACACCCAAGAGGTAGACGGGCCTGCGTCGAATGCCTCCAGAAACACAGACTCCTCAGAGGAAGGTTTCTGGGCTGTCCACCCCCCTCTTATGCATAGCATCTCCATTAAGTCTCCAAATGAGACATCCTCTGGGGGTGACCTGGGGGAACCCTTCCCCTTCCTCTAAGTCCGTGTCCTCCGTGAGGGACTTGGGGAGTCCAAGTGCCTCCTCTTACACTTTCGTTTGTGAGGGACCTCCTCGGCGGGGCTGTCCGAAGAGGGCTCACCAACGGGGTCCTGTTACTCTACGGGAACCAACTGGGGCACAGACGCAGGCTGTCCCTGAGGCCGGACGATGGAAGACAGGCCCACATGCGAGGGAGTGAAGGGAGGATCCGTAGTACGAACCGGGGACTCAACTCCTCAACAGCATCCTCTCCACCACGAAGGTGAACCATTCTCCCCTGGCTCTGAGAGTAGTCCCCTCGGCTCCAACGTGAGGACCATTGCCGGTGCCGACGCAATTGGACCTAAAAGGAAGTGTGCTCTGACAGCAATGGTGCCAAAGACACACTCACCCCTGCGGATCCGAACCTCGGCTCTCTGACCCGAGAGCTCGGATCCGAACGATAAACTCGAGGGTAAGGCTGGCGTCGAAGTAGAAACTACTATCGGCGCAGACTCCCCGGCTCTGAGACGACTCGGATAAGATGGCTCCAAAATGAGATAGTGGATCGGAGAAGGAGCAATGGGTGCAAAGAAAGGGGCCAAGCTCCCTCCCGGAGGGGGGCAGGCAGGAGCACTCCCATCTGCACCTGGGCCTGCAGGAATCGACGCATCATCCGGTCCATATCTGCGTCAGACTCCTGGTAGACCTGGAAGTCGTTGAGGCCGGCCGGGAAGGCCGCCTAGATGTCCTCGGAGACCGGGTCTCCTCCTCTGGCTCCGGAGAAAAGCGTGGAAAACGGAGCCGAGAGGGTGAAGACCTGGAAACCCTCACAGGGGAACAAGTCAATTTAGCTGGCAGAGCTGAAGGAACTGATTTGGCCAGCCGCTTATGGCTCTGGTGTTTATCCCTCTCCTTCTCTCTGTCTCTTCTCTTTACTGGAAGAGTCCCCCCTCTCCCTGGGAAACAGCGGGAGGTGGAGTCCCAGCCAGGGGAGGGGGAGCTAAAGGCTGGACAGTCACAGCCGCGACTAGCGCCACTGAGGGAGAGGAGGAAGAATCCGGGGGCAAGAGTCCAGCCAGGATTAGCTTGTTTCTCCTGTCCCTCAGAGCCCGAGGGGTTAAAGGCTGCACAAATCTGGCAGCCCAATGTTAGGTGGTCTACCCCCAGGCAAAGAACGCACTGAGTGCGGCCATCCGCTGGGGACATCTTATGACCACACTCAGCACATTTTGAAAAAGTGGCCTTAGGGCCCTTGGCCATCACACACAAGCACACGCCCTGACACACAGTAAGGGGGAAGGGAAAAAAATACTATTTTACCACAAAATATAACAAAAAATACGGTTTAACTAAACTATGGGCTTACTACACACACACACTGAAAAAAACTATTTATCTAAGAAAAATACACCTAAATTCCTCACCTAAAACGCTAAGAGCTCGTCCCTAATGCTTCAGAAGCCACGGCAAATGAGATCGGAGGACTGGACAGAGGTAGCAGGGTATTATGGGTAAGGGGGAGGAGCTGACAGTGTGGAAAGCGGTCGGATCCAATACCCACAGGTTGCTGATCAAATGAAGTTAACTACTTCAGATCTGGCAGTTTAAGGCCCTAATTGCCAAGGTTGCAGAAGTATAAATCTTCTTTCCCCATCTATCCAACACCCTGGAGTCTCTATCAGAGGGGGTAGGATTTTTGGCTGTAGAGGCCTTTACACCTTTGGGAACCTGAGAGATAGTTTCAGGATCAGTAGCAGGATTTTTGAATAGAAATTTGTGGGAGTCAGGAACCCTATAATATCTGTCTAACTTACTAGGAGCCGGAGGTAGGGAATCAGGAGTCATGCTTGATTCCGAAAACACATCATCAACAATGTCTAATACAGGAGGCATAGCCAAAGCCCTATGCTGAGGATGAAGGAAATCCCCAAGCCTCTTTTTAGATTCAGAGAAATCCTGACTCTCCAAATGAAAACGTTCCCTTAAAGTACGCAAGGTTTCTCCAAAAGAATAATCCTCAGGAGGAGATGCAGATGGGATGGATTCTTCTGCATCTGAATCCTCATAGGGTGGTATACAAAACTCCTGATCAGAAGAAATAGAAACCTGATCTGAAGATTCATAATCGGTGTCTTGCCTGGGCCTCTTAGCGGGGGGGGGGGGGGGGCGGGGTTGGGAACCCCCATCAAGGTAATTAAGTCCTCAGCCTTTTTGATCATCTATTCTTTAGGCATAGGGGCCTGAGCACGTGGCTCATGTGCAAGTTTTTTAGACTTAGAGGTTTTTGATCTCGTTTTTGAAGCTGGCATCGGTTTAATATAAAAATGTTGAGGCCTGAAAACACCCTCAGAAGCTGGTGCCTGCTCAGCGGCTCTAGACACATCCGAGGGAGAGACATCTGCGGGTTCAATACTCCGAGAATTTTGCGGTAGAGGCCTGCGACTCAAAAGTAGCGGGTATCAGGGGCTGCAGAAGCACCTCGCCGAGTACCAGCAAACCAGCGACTGGCTTAGGAGAAGCTTAGTAATCGGTTTTCGACCTCAACGGTCCATCTCTATCTTTTTCTTTGCGTACTTTGTGAACTCCGGTAGTTGGATTGCTAACCAATGACATTTCAGGGTAATTAAATCTGGATCCAAAATATTTTGAAGCAAAAATATACCGATGCTTAATAGTGCGTTGGTTAAATCTAGCACAAAACCGACAGCAAGGCACGTTATGATCTGGGCCTAGGCAAGGAATACAGTACAAAATCCTTATGAGGTATTTGCTTCCCACAAGTAATGCAATTAACTTTTACTGACATCGGTAAGGAGCAAGAAAAAGTTTCCCCAACGGGGTACCTAGCTTTAGTTGAAGACTTCAGTTCTGAAACTCGAATGCAAAAATTTCAGGAGTCGGCTGACCGGCACTTGCCAACTGCTTCGGACACCGTGTGGCAAGAAAGACCAAATTATTCAGGCCGACTTGAGGGCAACCTGCCAGCAGATTACCCAAATGTAATGACTGCAACAGTGAAACACGAAGAACATCAATGCTGTTTAACAAAAAAAAGTTGCAGCTTGGTACAGGAGATGCTTTACAACAATTTACGGGAAAATGTAGCAAGAGGAGTTTAAAATGAGTGAAAGACTGCATGAATACATAAAGTCATATCAAAAGGCTGGAAAAAAAAAACAGAAGCTTTAACTAGCAATTCAGACGACCAATAAAAAGTACAGTTGTGTACACTTATGATAAATGTAGATGTTAGAGTGTATTCACTGTTGCAGTCATTACACTTGGGTTATCCTGTTGGCAGGTTGCCCTCAGTCTGCCTGTATTCCAAAGTCTTGGGTCCTGCGTCGGTTGCGGTCGCCTCTTCCCTGACGTCAGGTCATCAGGGGTATAAAAGATGCAGCCGACACCATTTTATTTAGTTTTTTCTTGCCCTAGATGTCATCTAGAAGCAAATACACCACCTAGGTTGCATAGATTAGAGAAGTAAAGATAAGTTCCAGTAAAAATAAGGGGGATGGCGGGTGGGTAACCTGGACTGCAACAGTGAATACACTCAAACATCTACATTTATGGTAAGTGTACACAACTGTACTATGTTCTTCGTGATTCACTGTTGCAGTCATTACACTTGGGTTGAGTCCCAAAGCTACGGTTGGGGGGCTGGAGCTAAAAATTAGGAGCGGCTATGAGGCCCTGCAGAACTGCAGTGGCAAAGCTTGTCCTGGATTTAGAGTAAAGAGGCAGATTGTAATGTTTTGCAAAGGTATGCACTGAACTCCAAGTAGCAGGCTCCAAAATGTCTTTGGTTGGTACTCCCCTGAGAAAGGCTGCAGCTCTGGTTGAATGTGGTCTAATGCCCTTAGGCACTAGTTTGCCATGCTGAGAGTAGCAGAAATGAATGCAGTGACCTATCCACTTTGAAATAGTCTGCTTGGAGATGGCCTTTCCTTGTGATGCTGTGGCATATGCCACTAGTAATTGCTCTGTCTTTCTTAAAACTTCAGTTTTGTCCAAATAGAATCTAAGCTGTCTGTGTACGTCCAAAGAATGCAGAATTTTCTCCCCCTTGTTCTGTGGATTTGGATAAAAGGTTGGCAAATGAATTATTTGGTTAAGGGCTACACTGGATACTTAGGCATAAATGTGTTGGTTGTCAGAGAGACCCTGTCTGGATAGAAAATGATAAAGGGTTCCACAACCATGAGAGCCTGTAGCTCTGAAACTAGTCTTGCAGAAGTTATTGCTAGGAGCAGAGCTGTTTTCCAAGATAAGAACTTTACGTCCGCAGTATCAGCTGGCTCAAAAAGGCGGTAAGGTGAGTTTTTCCAAGACATAATTGAGGTCCCATGCAGGTATTGGCGTTCTCCTTGGAGGCCTTAAGTTTTTGGCTCCTCTGAGGTACTGCCTTAATAAAGGACGAGAGAAAAAGAGTGGCGGCTCTGTATGGTAATGAGCCGAAATGGCAGAGGCATGGATTTTAATTGATGAAAAAGATAGGCCTTTGCCCAGCATCTCAGTTAAATATTGCAAAATCTGAGGAATATTTGGGACAGCTGTATCAGTTCCTTGAGCTTGGTTCCAAGTGCAAAATCTCTTCCATTTCCCAGCATAGGATTTTCTAGTACTAGGCCTTCTGGCTTCTAAAATGACATCCATCACAGCTTTACTGAGAGGTGTGGTTTGTATGGCTACATTATCTGCCATGCTGCCAGGTTTAGGGTCCTGAGTTGGCTGTGCAGAATCTGATTGTTTTGCTGGGACAGTAGATGAGGTATTTCAGGTAAGGTCCAGGCTGGGCATTGGGACAACTTCCTTAAGATCGGATACCAGTACTGGCGTGGCCAGTCTGGGGCAATCAGAATAATTTTTGGTTTCTCCTGCCTGACCTTTAGGAGTACCTTTGGGAGGAGAGGAAGTGGAGGAAAGGCATATACCGATAGGTTTGTCCAGCTGAAAGAGAAGGCATCCACTTTCCAAGCTCGTCTGTGATAAGTCCTTGTGCAGAAGCTTTTTAGTTGATTGTTTTGAGGAGAGGCAAATAAATCTATGTCCGGGCGTCCCCCATTTCATTGTCATCATGTTGAAGACTTGTGGATCCAGGTGCCACTCGTGTGGATCCATGAGGTTTCTGCTTAGTTCGTCTGCCAGAGTATTTTCCTTTCCTGGCAGGAATTGTGCCTGCAGATGAACTTGGTAAGTCAATGCTGTGTCCCATAAGGCCATGGCTAGTCTGCACAGGGGGTAAGAAAGAGTGCCCCCCTGCTTGTTTATGTACCACATGACCATGGTGTTGTCTATCAGGAGTTGTTCCGGATGAAGTAGGTCCTTGAAGGCTGTCAGGGCATTTTGAACAGCTAGCATCTCTTTCTGACTGATATGCAGATGCTTTTGATTTGTGGACCAGGTGCCCTGAATGCCTCTTCCTGCCATGTGTGCCTCCCAGGCATAATCTGATGCATCCGTCGTTAGGCTCTGCCTGGCTGGGGGTAGTGAGAATGGCTGTCCCTTGTTTTGGTGACAAGCCTTGGCCAACCATCGAAATTCCTGTTGCAGGCAGGGAATTAGAGTAATCACTGTTTCCAGGCTGTGGCAATGTTGTGTCCAGACACTTTTTAGGTACCACTGAATTTTCCTCATATGCAGTCTTGCATAGGGAATTAGTAAGATTCAAGATGCCATGAAGCCCAAAGCCTGCAGAATTTTTCTTGCAGATAACTGGGCCTCTGTTGCCATTTCCTTAAAATAGGTAGTCGGTTGCCTTTGTTTGTCTGGAGTGAGATAAGCCATCTGGGCAGTTGGATTTAAGCTTGCACCCAGGAATATTATCTCGAGAGGGTACTAGTTTTGATTTCTTTTTGCTGACTGTGTACCCTAGGCCTGTTAAGAGTTTTATCACAAAAGTCAGATGCTGTAGTAGAATGTCCTTGTTCTCTGCTTATATAAGGCAATCATCCAAGTAAGGATATATTTGTATTCCTCCGTCTGCAGTAAGCAATTACTGGTGCCAGACACTTTGTGAAGACCCTGGGCGCAGTAGATAAGCCAAAGGGCAGTGCAGAGAATTGGTAATGCTTTGAGCCAGCCTTGAACCTGAGGTATCTTCTGCATGATTGTCTGATTAGGACATGCAGGTATGCCTCTAAGTCTAAAGTCACGAGCTAAGCCTTGCTGTCCAGCAAGGGCAGAAGCTGCTGTAAGGTCAACATCTTGAATTTTGGTACATTCAGGAAAGTGTTTAGAATAGATAGGTCCCGAATTGGTCTCCATGCTTTGTCCTTTCTGGGTAACAAGAACAGTCTTGAGTAAAATCCTTGTCCCTGCTCTTGCTGTGGTACTTGTTGAATAGCCCTCATGTCCATGAGAGCTGCGACTTGTTTTTGAGCCTCTGCCCATTGATTTTTTGGCAGGTCTGGCCAACCGTTTGCCCTTGGCAGAGTATGGAAATAAAACTTGTAGCCTTGTGACACTATGTCTAGAACCCATTTGTCCTGGGTTATAATGTGCCAATTTTGAGAAAAAAGTGCTAGTTTTCCTCCTAAGGGTGTTGCCAGAAGATAAGGGCTTGGCGCAGGCAGGGGGAAGTCATTGGGACTGCTTCCTGTATGATTGTGATTTTTCCTCTCAACCTTTGGAGGTAGAAGCACTCCACTGCTGTGATCTGCCTCTAGGGCATCTGGATTTGCCCCTCTGAGGTCTGTGAAACTGGAAAGGACCAATTCTTTGTAGGCCAGTGTCTGCTAAACCTAGGTGGCTGTACCTGTAAGAAATCCATGACCATTTGCATTGATTTAGCTTTGTCCTCCATTTTCTTTAACACCTCTTCTGCCTTGACACCAAACAAGGTATCATGTTGTAAAGGAGCATCTAATAATTTTGCTTTAACATGGTCAGGCAGATTTTGTTCCTTTAACCAAGCATGCCTCCTAATGACAGAACCCGTAACAGCGGCCCTACAGGAGGCCTCCAGAGAATCAAACTCACATTGCAAAGTACGCTTTCCAACTTGTTCAGCTGCATGCAATAAATCCTGCATTTCTTTGTTTTCTGCACATTCAGAATTTGCTATTATTTTCTGTTTAAGCAGTGTCAGGATATACTGCTGATATTTGAGGACATGAAACTGGCAATTTAAAGCCTTTATAACCAAAGTAGTGGATGTGTAAACCTTTTTTCCCCATCTATCCAGAGCCCTGGAATCCCTGTCAGAGGGGGTACAATTTTTTGTAGAAGAAGCCTTGACCCCCTTTGGGCTCTGAGAAATAGTTTCTGGGTCTGCAGAAGGGTTTTTGAAAATAAATTTATGAGAGTCAGGGACCATGTAGTATCTGTCCAGCTTAACAGGAGCTGGAGGTAGAGTCAGGGGTCAGACTAGACTCCGAGAACAAATCATCTACAATGTCAACACAGGTGGGATAACTAGAAGTCCGTGTTGAGGTAGTAAAAGGAAATCTCTGAGCCTTTCCTAGATTCTGAAAAGTCTTGGCTCTCCCAGTGAAAGTGCTCCCTCATGATATGCAAGGTTTCCCCAAAATAGCAGTCCTCAGGAGAAGAAGCTGAAGGAACTGATTCTTCAGCATCAGAATCCTCATGTGGGGAAGAGAACATTCCTGATCAGAAGAGGAATCAGAAAAAATGGAAACCTGATCTGAAGATTCATAGTCGGTCTCTTGCCTACGCCTCTTATCAGGAGGGGGATGGGAACCCCTGATCAAGGTAATTAAGTCTTCGGCCATTTTGAGCATCTGTTTTTTGGGTATGGAGGCCTGTCCTTGTGACTGGTGAATTTGTTTCTCTGCCTTTAAAGGTGTCTTAGTCTTTGAAGTAGGTTTAATATAATTGTTTAGGTCTGAATACACCCTCAGAAGCCGATGCCTACTCAGCGGCTCTGGACCCATCTGAGGGAATAGTCTCAGAGGCTCCAATGTTTCCAGCGGCCTGGCCGACTCCAGGTGGGAGTCGGTAGCGGCTTGCGACTCTAAAGTAGCAGGCGTCAGGGGCTGAGAACTGGCGACTTGCTTAGGAGAAGCTTCGTCATCGGTTTTGGACCTCTGTTGCCTGTCTTTTTCTTTGCGTTTTTTGTGAACTCCGGAAGTCGGATGGCTATCAGACGACATTGTATAATTAAATCTTCACACAAAATAGCTTAATGCAAAATCGTACAGACGCTTAACAGTGCGTTGGTTAAATCTAGCACAAAACCGGCAACTAGCAACGTCATGGTCAGGGCCTAGGCAAGGAATACAGTAAGAATTAAAGTACTTATGAGGTATTTGCTTCCCACAAGATATACAATTATTAACTTTTTCTGACATCAGTCTGGAGCAAGAAAAAAGTTTCCCCAATGGGGTACTTGGCTTTTAATGAAGACTATGGATCTGAAACTCGAACACGAAAATCTCAGGAGTCAGCCGACCGGCACTTGCGAACTGCTTCTGCTTCGGGCACCGCATGGCAAGAAAGACTAAATAAAATGGCGTCGGCTGCATCTTTTATACACCTGACGACCTGACGTCAGGGAAGAAGCGACAGCAACCGACACAGGACACAAGACTTTGGAATTCAGGCCGACTGAGGGCAACCTGCCAGCAGGATAACCCAAGTGTAACGACTGCAACAGTGAAACATGAAGAACATCTGCAAATATCAGAAGATAAAAAGGAAAAAAAGGCTGGTTGAGAAAGAGGCTTCTGGAGAACAGACGTTTCAAAAATGGTTAAGAGACAGTGCACACAGAGGAAGCCTGACATTTCTGCTGTGCCAGAGAATCTAGATGGAAAAGATTGCATTAACTTTATGAAAGTACAAATAAGCAACTGGACTGGTATTCCACAGCAGGATTTTGTTCATGCTCCAAATCTTACCATGAGTTACCAGCCAAGACCTATATTAGTAAAGATGCAATCGTACCAGCAGAAAGAACCACTCCTGATTAAAAAAAATATATATCAGAAGGGGAAAGTGCTAAGGTTGTAAACAAATGCACACTGTTAATGGAAAACGGATGCATTTTACACAGTGTGGGGTCTTTGTTAGTCGTAGACGAGCTGCACAGGTCAGCAAGGGAGGTGGGGGTAAATGAGAACCACATTCTGCTGTAAATGCTGCTATTTGTACAGTGTTTAAACACATCTCACTTGCAAACAAAGAAATGAAAAGGATTTTAATAAAGGAGTTTTTAATGATATGAATGACAATTCTGTTTGGCTGGTTTGTATAAACTTGGGACAGGTGTACGAAAATATTAAATAAAACTGATTTCTGGGAAAAATTAAAGACAGCAGTCGGTATTTTTGGAAGATTACTCACAATACAACAGGCAGAAGAGAAGCAAGTGTATCCCAGCAATCAGGGAATGTATTGAAGCAGTTCTGAGGTTTAAAGCTGCTGTAGTCAGCTTTTTTTTTTTTTAATATTTTTTTCCTGAAGGATCAAAAGCATTTTTGGGTACAGAACTTGCTAAGGAGGAAATATAGTTTAGCCAGCAAACAGAAGGGGACACTGCTACTCATTTTTCTGACAGTAATTCTTCTTCTTTCGGCTTTTTACCCGGTTAGGGGTCGCCACAGCAGATCACCTGTCCGCTCATGACTGTCAGTGGAGTTTTACAGTGTCGAGTTGCCAGCCCGGCACCCAACCTTCCACAGAAGGCACACACACACACACACACACACACACACACACACACACACACACACACACACACACACACACACACACACACACACACACACACACACACACACACACACACACACACACACACAAACTGTAAAGCAATCTGTGGTTTGCAAGAAGTGGCGGAATAAAGAGTGGAATTTTGTTGACTGTGTTAAACTGTTGGGTGGACTCTAAAGCATATACCCACTTTATTAGTAATGCTGAAATGGACACTGAATGGATTAAAGAACTAAGTAATCAGTTTTGTTCTTACTGGTATTTGTATAAAAATGTCATGATGTAAACAGTGCTAATTTAGGGGTATTTAAATATGAGGAAGGTGCGCTTTATCAGTGACTGATGTAAACGTTAATGATAGCAAAGCAAGAATGCAGTTTCTTAAAGTATCCAGGTTTTACACTGTACCAAGGGTAAGAAATACTAGACAGAAGCAAGTTAAAGTTAATGTAATTCTGTATTTTTGGCTGTTGGTGTGGGGGGGGGGGGTGTAAAAGTCCACTAATCACAGTACAGGCAGACCTTAGGTGGTTCTGGATTACCCAATTTCAAGGTTAATAAGTCGGATATAACCCTCTGCTATGTATAGGTCAAAGTGGAAAGAGACAATGATGAAACAGGGCTGAGAAAAGCAAAAAGAGCAAGATTTTGGATGCAAGCCCTTAAGGAAAGTAACCAAAAAGAACATTATATTCATAAAGTAGCAGAAAGTATTCTAATAAAACGTGGTCAACATAACAGAGAAAAGGATGTCCGCAAACAAGGGCCGAGAAAGTAGACAAAGGGGAGGTAGTGTTTACTGCAAAAAAATTAGCCAAGGAAATAAGGTTTTGGGAACATAACTAGAGAGGGAAGGTAACATAACTAGAGAGGGGAAGGTAATAAAGTGGGTAAGGCTAAGCAAAAGTCTGGATTGCAAGTTACAGACTACCTTCCCCACAACGGACTGGCGAGACTGTATGCAAACAGAAAGGGACCGTGCACAGTTAAAGACCAACTCTGATAGTGTTTTTACTTCAGACTTTACAGAAGTTGCTTTTAAGAAAGGGGGGTAATTAGTGCAGCAAAATATCACACAGACTGGGAAAAGAATATACAAAGGAACAATGAGAGGGCATCTGTATGGCTACCAAACATATTCCAGAAGGTTTAGATTTTTTCCTTGGAAGTGTTTGCATAGATATATTTATACCCTAAGCAGACTTCCAAGAATTTTTCCTCAAGTAGGTAACAAATGTTGTAGGTATGATGGTAAGAAATAGAGGTACTTGGGAACATGTTTTCCAATAATGTAAAGAGCTAGCAGATTTTAAAAACTGCCTACAGAATACTTTGCTGGAAATGTTGGGGGAGCAAATGGTTGCAACTAAGGAAAGGATTCTTTTGAACTGGGAACACAGGATCTAAACTGCCCAGATGTAGTAAGGCCTTAGTACATGTAATGCTACTGGCTGCAAAAAAGAAATTACTAAAAATGGTAATCAAAATCTAAAACAGAAGTACTGATTGTAAAGAAGATAAAAGAATCGAAAGTAGGGTCTTTAGAAAAGGGAAGGAACAAATTACATAAAAATAAATGGAATTCGAAGAACAATAAATGCAGAATAGTGCTTAGAAGGAGGAGTTAAATTTGAGGAGAGACAGGAATGCAGTGATTTATGAAATACCGGAATGAATGAAAATGGTTAAAATGTACACTGTATGGAAATAAAGGAATGTTTTACAGTTTCTTTACTATTATTGTGTAGATCTTTAAAAAAAGGTGTCTCACAGTAAAGCATACCAGAGCCTACACTGTAATGCTAAATGTATGCTGCCCTCCAACATGGCACTACCAAATGGAATTTAAATGCATTCTCCATTTTTTTTGTTGATGTACATATTCATAAAAAAGGACTTGACTGCTATCACGAACTCAGATGAAGCATTAAAAGGTTCGACTTTATCCCAGCAAGTGCTTCCTTCTAGAGTAAATTTCTGCCCTAAAAACTAGCAGAGAACAACGATAAAGAAACTGGTTCATAAGTTCTTACAAGGCTATTGATCTGCGAGGATCTTAAGCCTAACTTAGCATTCCATTGTAATCATTAGCCTTTATACCTTGCAATATTAAACTCCAAGCACAAGTATACATTACTCACTTGCAGGTCTCCTATCCATGGTGTCCACAGGTCTTAAACCACAGGTGAATCTGCATCCACGTCAGACCTGAGCAGAGTAAGAGAAGCACTCAGATTCATGCAAAGGGGAAGCCAGTTTCAAAATGGTATTGTATACTTGTTAATCTTGCAAGAGACCAAGGTCCTTTCAGTGGGTGTTTCTGCATCATTGGACTTCTGAATGTGTTAATAGTCTGACAGAACAGAGACTGTTGAGGCTCTATACGCGAGGCAAAAGCTGCCTCTCATTAACCTGTATGATACTGAGATGATGGACAAGGCTTGAGGTTGCCTGGGTAGTTTTTATGGTTTAGGCACCATCTTTTTTTTAGTGAGAAAGCACTGCAGTCATTCCAGCTGACAAGTGTTTGGACAGGTACTTACTGAAAATGACCTAATGACTACCTAGTGCAGAAGGACACCTACGTCCTTCAATCTGACACCCATACACTCTGGAATAAACTTTGCAATAAAAAATGTTTTCCTTACAATAGAGGAAGCATGGTGATCAAAGGCAGTTGATTCTTTACACAGACCTCTAATTATGGTACTAGTGTTTATGGCAGTACTGTCAATATGATAGCTATAAAGGGAATCATTTTCCAAAGGATATTGTTATCCACTTCTTTATTATCCACTTCTTGGCATTTGGTACCAACTATATATTTGAGACAGGCCATCTTGTAGGATCATGGTGTCCTCCTGAGTGTATGCTGGCACCAAGTTTGCAGTCATCTGGTCTATTGCATATTAGCCAGCCATAATACTTATTATATTTGACCTCCATGAAGTAAATGCCAAAGAAATGGTGAAGGACTAAACCCTGGGGACTCCACTTGTGACGAAAAGGCAGATCCACCTACCTTTTCTTCCCGTACTGATCAGAGTCCATTTGTTACCTAGTGAGATGCACAGTTAAATTTACCTGGAAGAATATTATGATGCCCAATTGTGGGATGGCTTTGAACACCTTTTCAAGGTCCAGAGAAACTGTGTGCACTGATTTGTTCTCACCCACTGCCTCAGTGACTTTTTCAAAGAAATCAACCAGGTTAAGTAGGCAAGACCTACCCTTGAAGAATCCAAATTGGGTTGGGGTGAGAGTCAGATCATCTATTATACCCAATTACATAAATGATCCTTTTCATAGCCCTACAAGTGAGGCTGGTTACATTTACTGGTTCGCAATTACCTGGGTCATTCATTGCCCTACCTATATGCAAGGGAATGACTGATGCTGCACTCCATTCACCTAGCACAACGCCTGTTTTGAGAACAATGCTCAATATCCTTTGTAGCATATCTAAGAATTCATGTTTCAGACTAGCATGTAGACAGCTTGGTAAGCTTTCTTGGCCTTGGACAATGCCCTACGAACTTGCCCTTGGGAGTTTTGAGGGGAGGTAGATGTGGGTATTTGATCTGTGATTATTACTGGGGGGGGGGGGTTGAAGTTGGAGTTGAATGAATCTGCTTGTAGACTGGGTATGTCCTCTGCTACTTAATGGCAGCTCTTTGCAATGTTGGGCTTGCTTCAGAAATTTCTGGGACAGTTAAAGCTTTTGTGGTCATCTCGCACCTGGGTGGCATCTGACTTGAGGCCTGCTTGCAAGGACTCCTGGAGCAGGAGTTAACAGCTTGTTTTATAAGGAGGAAAACGGGTTTTATCAGAGATGTGCGCCACTGCTGCACAATTCCTGGAAGATCCAAGTGAAATTTCCTACCTGGCTTGTCTGGTACAACATTTTGCCCTAGCACAGTGAAACTGAGTTGAATGGCCACCTCCCAAACCATCAAAGCTAGTCTATAAAAAGAGGATAAGACCTGGTACCACACCACCATTGGTTTACGTACACCACTGTGGTGCTGTCTGTAATAAACTGTAAGAAGTCCTGGGGATCAGATAGGATTTAAGGTTTTCAATGTATGTATTACCACTAGCATCTCCTTGACACTGATGTGATTTTGTCTGGCCTCCTTGCTCCAACAACCTTGTACTTTCACCAATTTGGATACAACCCCCCCACCCCCAAAACAACCAAAATTATAAGCATTTATAACAGGCTGAAGGGGAGACCTGCCAATATCTCCTTTCCCACAGCCCCTAGCATGGGAATCTGAAAAATTAAAAGGTGCTGATGCTAAGATTACACTGCCCTGAATTCTTGTCAAGTGAAGTCGGACCAAGTGAAGTCATACCAAAAGAATCAAGAGAATCACAGATGTTATAAAACCCAGTATTACAAGAAATTTCTTGGCAGATACCAGAGACTGTTTGGAAAAAAAAACTCAGGAAGACTTCTCTGTATAGTTCTATTTTGTCCAGTGGAAGAAAAAAAAAAAAAAAAATCTAGGGAAGTATCCAGAAGATATCTCAGAAAAAAAAAAAAAAGCTGTGTAAAGGGATGAGATGAATTCTACAAGTTCACTTGAAACCCCAAGCCGAGAAGAAGATTCCTGACAAAAATCAGAGAATCTTGACATTTGGAAATGTATTCTGCAACTATAACAGCCATCCAAATATAGAAAGATATGAATGCCTTGAAGTCTGCAATTACTGGAGCCATACACTTTTGTAAACACCCACAGTGCAGTAGCTAAACCAAAGGGTAAGACAATGAAATGATAATGCAAGTCAAACACAGAAAATCTACACATCTGAATCTTTGCCAATACGAATGTGACGGTAAGCATCCTACAACACTAATATTAAAATGAGTAAAGAAATTAGTAGTAATAGGGTCTGAAGGTATAATATTTTGAAGTTTGGAACCCTGACAAAGAAATTGAGAAAGGAGAGGTCTAGGACTAGTCTCCACCTCCCTCTTTCTACGGTACCAGAAAGATACTTGAATAAAAACCTTTGCTCCTCTGATTTGTGGGCACTTGCTCTAATCATCCCCAAGTCAACATCTAATTCCAAACTGAAGGAAAGTACAGTTTTGTACCTACCATAAATGTAGATGTCCGATAGGTATGCATCTGCAGTCATAACATATGGGTTGTCCTGCCTCAGGCAGCCCTCGGTCGGCCGGATTCCAAAGTCTGGGTCTGGCCTCGGCTGATGTCGCACTTCACCCGACGTCATAGCTCCTGGGGTATAAAGGCATCAGCCGACGCCATTTTCCTCAGTGTTTCTTGCCCCAGATGCCAGGTGTCCTCTAGGAAGGCTAAATTTGGATAAATGCTGAAAATTCCAAACAGTAGCAAGCAAAAAATATATATACATATATACATACAAACAAATACACCATAATAGATTCCCCCAGCTAGCTGAAAGAGGGGTAAGCACCCTAGGAATACCACAGAGGGGAAGGAGGGTGGGTAATCCTGACTGCAGATGCATACCTATCGGACATCTACATTTATGGTAGGTACAAAACTGTACTATGTCCTTCAAGGATGCATCTGCAGTCATAACATATGGGTACAATACCATAGCCAAACTGGGGGAGGAGGCACTAAGATAAAGATGGTGTAGTTAAGATCCCTTGTAAAACTGCAGTTGCAAAGCCTGCTCGGGATCTGGAGTATAAAGGAAGATTGTAATGCATGGCAAATGTATGCACGGAGCTCCAAGTAGCAGCTTCTAAAATGTCTTTGGTAGCCACTCCTCGTAGAAAAGCTGTAGTGGTGGCTGTTGCCCTTGTGGAGTGAGGCCTGATATTTTCAGGAGTTGTCTTTCCATGAAAAGAGTAACAGAATCAAATGCAATTTCCTATCCATTTTGAAATTGTCTGTTTGGAAATTGCTTTTCCTTGCACTCCTGTTGCATATGCTACCAGAAGCTGGTCAGTTTTTCTGCTGGTCTTAGTTCTGTCCAGGTAGTAGTAGCGCAGTTGTCTATGTACATCTAAGGTGTGTAGTAGCTTCCCCCCCCTGTTCTGTGGGTTAGGGAAGAATGTAGGTAAATGAATAGCTTGGTTCAAGGATACCCTGGATACCACCTTTGGCATGAAAGTAGGATTGGTTCTCAGAGACACTATCCTGGTGAAAGATAAGGAAAGGCTGTACTGCCATTAATGCCTGTAACTCGGATACCCTTCTTGCTGAAGTGATTGCTAGAAGGAAGGCAGTTTTCCAAGATAAGAACTGTAAGTCTGCTGATGCAGCTGGTTCAAAAGGGGGAAGTGTTAATTTTTCCGGCACAAAATTGAGATCCCATGCAGGCAGAGGTTGTTTCCTTGGAGGTTTTACATTTTTGATCCCTCTTAGAAATTGTCTGAGGAGAGGTTGAGAGAAGATAGGAGGATCCATGTTGTACTCTGCTGAAATTGCTGAAGCATGAATCTTAATGGAAGAATAGGACAGGCCATTATGGAACAGTTCTGCTAAGTATTCTAGGATGTGTGCTAGGTTTGCAGGCGTAACATCTGTTCCCTTTGATGCACTCCAAATGAGGAATCTCATCCATTTGGCTGAGTATGTTTTCCTTGTGGAGGGTCTGCGAGCCTCCAGGATAATGTCCTTGACCCTCTGAAATAAAGCAGGTTGGTTTTGTTTTATGCAATTTTCCAGGCAGTTAGCTGCAGTGTTTTCAAGTTTGGATGCAGGGTCTTGTAGTTGTTCTGTGTTAGAAGTAAAGGCCATAGAGGTAGAGGCCATGGGTTCGTCCGAGACATGCTTCTCAGTAGCGGATACCAATGTTGCCTTGGCCAGTCTGGAGCTATCAGAATTACCTTTGGCTGTTCCTCCCTGATCTTCAGTAGAACTTTGTACATCAATGGGAGAGGTGGGAAGGCATAAACAGTCAGGGCCTTCCAGCTGAAAGAAAGGGAGTCCACCCTCCATGCTTGTGGGTGGTATTCTCTTGAGCAGAATTTCTTCAGTTGGTGGTTGAGTGGGGAGGCGAACAGGTCTATTTCTGGCATTCCCCATTTCTTTGTTATGGTTTTGAAGATATCTGGATGCAGCATCCATTCGTGAGCATCCGTGGTAGTTCTGCTTAATTTGTCTGCTAGTGAATTCTCTTTTCCTGGTACGAATCTGGTCTGCAGTTGAATGTTGAGATTCAGGCCTAGGTTCCACAGCTCCATTGCCATCCGGCATAAAGGGTAGGAATGCGTGCCTCCCTGTTTGTTGATGTACCACATGACTGTGGTATTGTCCGTCCTTATCAGCAGGTGTCCTTGCTGAAGAAATGATTTGAATGCCTCTATTGCATGCTTCACTGCCAGCATCTCCTTTAGATTTGTGTGTAGATTCAGCTGGTCTTGGGACCATGGATACACTTGTCTTCAATGTGTGCGCCCCAGCCCAGGTCTGAGGCGTCCGTGGTGATGGTCTGCCTTTGTTGTGGTTTGTGGAAAGGCAACCCTCTGTTGGTCTGGCAGGCCTGAGCCCACCACAAGAATTCCTTTTTCAGGCATGGAATGATTGGTATCATGGCTTCTAGACTGTGTCTGTGTTGAGATCATACATTTCTTAGGAACCATTGTAATTTCCTCATATGCAGTCTGGCATGTGGTATCAAGATTATGCAGGATGCCATGTAACCCAGGGCCTGCAGGACTTTCCTTGCAGTAAGCTGAGTTTGTCTTGTCAATGCCGTGAAGTAGACTGGAAGTTGTTTTTGTTTTTCTTCTGTGAGAAAAGCCATCTGAGTTATTGTGTCCAGTTCTGCACCCAAAAATGTTATCCTTTGGGATGGCACTAGTCTTGACTTCTGTATGTTGACTGTGTATCCCAAAGCTTGCAGCAGTTGTATGACATAGGCCAAATCCTTTATTATTTTTGTCTTGTTGTCCGCTTGTATTAGGCAGTCGTCCAGGTATGGGTAGATTTGAATTCCTGAAGCCTGCAATGTGCAATTACTGATGCCAGGCATTTCGTGAATACTCTGGGTGCAGTAGATAAGCCAAAGGGCAATGCTGAGAATTGATAATGCTCTGATCCTGCAAGAAATCTGAGGTGTCTTCTGCAATCTGGTCGTATAGGGACGTGCAGGTATGCCTCCTTGAGATCTAGAGTCACCAGCCAAGACTCCTTGCCCAACATGGGAAGAAGTTGCTGTAGGGTCAGCATCTTGAATTTTGGTACAATGAGATATGTGTTCAGTGCGGACAAGTCGAGAATAGGCCTCCATTGAGTTTCTTTTCTTGGTACAAGGAATAGTCTGGAGTAAAATCCTTGGCCTTGTTCCATAGATGGTACCTTTTCTATAGCTCTCATCCTTAGTAAGTTGATGACTTGTTTTAGAGCCTCTGACTTCTGGCTTGGTGGAAGGTTTGGCATTCCTCTCTTTTTTGGTAAAGTGTGGAAGTGAAACCTGTAGCCTTTGTCTATTGTTTGCAAAGTCCATTTGTCTCCTGTAATGCAATGCCAGTTTTTTGAAAATAAAGCTAACTTTCCGCCCAAGGGTGCTTCCAATTGTTCCCTGGTAGGCGGAATCAGAGCCAAGTCATTGTGTCTGTCCTGTGGAAGTGGTTGCAGTCGCAGCTGTGGAGGCACTCCTCTGGTTGTCAGGTTGCCACTGACTGCCTCTGTAGGCACCCCTTGATTGACCTCTGCCTCTTGGGTGTCTATTTCTGCCTCTCTGTGCTCTGTTGGCGTCTGGAAAGGACCAATTCTTTGAAGGCCAATTTCTGCTGAACCTCGGAGGTTGGACCTGCAGAAAATCCTTGACTGTTTGCACAGATTTTGCTTTTTCTTCCACTTTCTTTAGTACCTCCTGTGCAGGGGAGCCAAATAAACTTTGTTTCTCCATAGGGGCATCTAGGAGTTTAGACTTAACATGGTCTGGCAAGGATTGCTCTTTTAGCCAGGCATGCCTTCGAATCACTGCTCCAGTCATAGCTGATCTAAATGAAGCCTCCAGTGCATCATAGCCACATTTTAAAAAATGATTACTGACCTGCTGAGAATTATGTACCAACTCCTGAAGGGACTTACGGTCTAAAGGTTCAGGAGAGGAAAGCTTTTTATTCAGCTGATCTAACAAAAATTCCTGGTACTGTATCATGTGAAATGACAGTTTAAAGCCCTGGCAGAAAGAGTAGCAGATGTATAAACTTTATTTACCCCATCTCTCTAATGCTCTTGATTCTCTTTCAGAGGGTAGGGGGTTTTTGGCAGAGGCAGCTGCAACACCCTTGGGGCCCTGAGAAATGGTTTCTGGGTCTGCAGCGTGGGCCTTGTACAAGTGGAAATGAGAATCTGGGACCCTGTAATATCTGTCAGGTTTGGCAGGGGCCGGGGGAAGAGAATCAGGGGCTGAATAGGCATAATTGAATGCATCATCAAGAACTGAAAGTACAGGAGGTATGGCTAGAGGCCTATGCTGTGGTAAGTGTAAGAAAGTCCTTAGCCTTTTCCTAGAATCAGAAAAATCCTGACCCTGCCATTGGAAATGTTCCCTCATTGAATGTAGAGTTTCCCCAAATGAAAATTCTTCTGGGGGGAGGCAGAAGGAACGGAGTCTTCTGCATCCGAATCCTCATAAGGTGAGTATGGTCCTTCCTGATGGTCTGATAAATCTGATCCATCCGAGGAATATAGTCAGAGGAAAGAGGTTCAGGGGGTTCAGTCCTAGGCCTTTTTTCAGGAGGGGGTTGTGAGGCCCTGTCTGGGTGAGGTTGGGATCCCCTGATCAAAGAAATAAGGTCCTCAGCGAGGCTGAGAATCTAAGAACTTGAGGAAGGTCTGTGAGGGGGAGCTTTTGTAGGTAAGGCCTTGGAAAGTTTAGCTGCTTTAGCCCTGGAGAAGGCCTTAATAGACATAGAAGCAGGGGGTCTAGCTGCCCCACGTGCAGGAGTAGAAATGTCCAACGGAATGGTGTCGGACAATTCTTGTGTGCCTGCTTCTTCGGTAGGAATTTCTGTAGCCGACTCAACCGGGGCCTGTGGCCGAAGGAAGAACAGAGGACTCTGTTTCAGCCGAAACTGAGACACTCGCAGTAGGCCTAACCGTAGTTTCAGCCGAAACCACGGGCCGAGAGTGTCGGTCCTTTTCCTTGCGTTTTTTAGCTAAATGAGTAGTCGGAGTCTCCGACGGCATTTTATATGCAAAAGCAAGACCAAAAAACTCTTCTGCAAACTCCGACCGACGTCTAAGTGTCCGTCGGTTGAAGGAGGCACAGGCTAAACAAGCTGATACGTCGTGGTCTGGGCCTAAGCAAGGAAGGCAGTAAGAGTGGAAATCCTTATGAGGTATTTGTTTCCCACAAGTTAAACAATTATTTACTTTTTCTGACATCGGCTGAGGCAAGAAAGAGTCCCCAACGGGGTACTTAGCTTTTTTAGAAGTCTTCGGTAGCTGAAATCTCTGGATCTGACCGAACGGCACTTGCGAACAGCTTCTGCTTCGGGCACCACGCGGCAAGAAAGACTGAGGAAAATGGCGTCGGCTGATGCCTTTATACCCCAGGAGCTATGACGTCGGGTGAAATGCGACATCAGCCGAGGCCAGACCCAGACTTTGGAATCCGGCCGACCGAGGGCTGCCTGAGGCAGGACAACCCATATGTTATGACTGCAGATGCATCCTTGAAGGACATGTAGGGATGTTTGGTTTACGTACTGAGGAGAAATCCCCAGAGGAGGAGGAGGCGACACCCACTGCCATCTGTACTTCTGTTGGATAATTTTCATAACCCATTAGTCTTGGAAAAAAATCTGAGAACACTAAGGAAGATGCAGACCTATACTGAGGGATAGGTTGCCATTGGGGGGGGGGGGTTCTAGAGAGGCAAGTATTCATTTTCACATTTTGGACCATCCTTGGTTCTGAGGAGCTTGCCTTTACTTTTTAAAGCCTCCTTGCCATTGCTTTTTATATTTTAAATGCTGTTTGTCACCTTGCTGATTGAAATGCTGGGTGCAGAGTTAGACAGAAGGTTTCATTAAACCCAGAAAAATAGGATTGAAAATTTGGGGTCACGCCTTGAATCAATTTCCCCCTTTCTTCAAATCTTTTAAGTCTCCCAGCAGCAGAACCTTGTCAACAGGTGAATTTAAAATATCAGTTTTAACATTTTCTATTAAGTTTTGAAAACCATCAAATCTTCTCATAAGTGACCCGAAAGTAGTACTCAGAAGGCAGAATCATATGAACACTTTAGACTGTTTGGTTACATGAGAAACAGAAACAATTGGGGTATTCAAGGAATTCTTCAGCTCAGAAGTCAAGTTAACAGTGAAAACAAATATTTATTACAAGTCTCTGGTACTTTGTAAACTTATCAAACTTTTTAGGGGCTTAGGTATACTGCAAGCCAAGTCATTTTCTAAAGTTAAGGATTTTGAGATAAAAAATTAAATCACAAGATCAATATCCTGCCCTCTAACTCTCTCATTAAATGTAGAAAACAAGTATAACTTTTTTTACCTAGTTTTGTCACACAAGAACATAGAGAGAAAACTTCCTTAAAGAAAAAGGAAAAAAATTCCTAACAAACTAAATTTCTTTCAAAGAAAAAGTATAGTTTTCCAGAGAAAATCAGCAGTGGAAGGTTTCCCCAGAAAGTTACTTATCTGCCCTACAGGTGAAGGATTGCTAGCTAACTGTGGGGCTTTGAGGAAGTGACAGAGTGGAACTCACTTTAGCTGTAAGAAAGTTCAGAAGCTTTTGGCTCCCAAACTGCTTTTTTTACGTGCCTCTGCTCATGCTACCAGCAGTTAGGGGGTGCATGGAAGGTGCCCTGAAGCTTTCAAAATTTGTCCAGTGGTCATATCCTAGGCAAGAAAAAAAAATAGCTTATACTACTACAAAACTTATGCTACTACAAAAGTGATTTAATGTTCAACATCTGTGCAATTAACTGCCTCCAGTACAAGCAAAACCCACCCCTTCTGGGCATGCCATAAACATTTTTCCCCATATGATTTTCCATTTGTGTCTGCCAGCCATTGTGCTTCTCCCAATCAATCTTGAGCCCATTTGTTCCACTGTACTGGAAATCCCCAGCATACACATGTTTCTACCACAAGTTATGAGGGTTACTGCCAACTAGCTTGCATATCCTTATGCCTACATACCCAGATGTGGAGGTTACACTGCCCTGCAAATGACCGCCTGCACAGTGGTGTGGTGATCAACTGAACAGAACCACCACTGTCTCACTATGGGATGTGAGAGCCAGTACTGGTCATTCACTCTTATCCTCTTTACTTTACCTTGCTTTTCCAGCACCTGTTCCAATATTTATACTTAGAGCATCAGAAACAGAGTTGCATAATGTAAATTTATCAAAATCAAAGCATCTCACAATTTCTTTGAAAAAATAAACTGCTAAACAAACTGTTTCACTACTGAAAATGTAACTTCATTCAAATACCTGGGGATCTGGCTGGACCCCATCTAAAATTTCCAACTCCACCTGGAGTACACACAAAAATTCAACTCTTTCAGTTTGGGCCGACAGATTCTCTACCCTTTTCTACACATACCTGTAAAAAGCCACAAGTAAAGGTATCTTACTGGTTCAGCTAGAATTATTTCCCTTTGGTGCACCCCCCAAAAGAAATGCATCCACCATTCAGTACATCTCAAATGCCATATGTAGACTCACCACTACCCCCCCCCCCCCAAGAAATGGTCACCACTACAAAAAAAAAAAAAAAATTTGGCTACCTGTGAAACAATGTGCTTGCCTCTCAACTACTTCAGCTGATCAAGAACACCACAACTTCCCCTCAACTAGCCTCCAGACTATTTACAGATGCACCAAAACATGACTTTAAAAATCTTACCCACTTATGACCTCTTCTCCAACCTCCCAAGTTAGACTTTTCTACACAGATCTTGACCTCTCAAGTCCTTGGACCAAAACTGCAGGAATCTGTCCCTTCTTAATCATTCGTCTTGCACCATTTTCGAATCAAAAATAAAAATACATTTCAAGACGAAAATGCAGCTGTGCTCTCTCTCTCTCTGATCACATAATTTAACCTCTTCATAACCTTCCTCCCTCTATATAGCTAGCTCTGACTATTTTTCACAGTGATTCTTTCAAAATACCAGCTCTGCTTTCCACTCGGTTTATGATAAATGTATGCATTGTGCTTTATCAGTCACACTGTATATGACTATTTAAACAAAAACACTGCACCACCAGACTAACGAATATAATGAAACGGTGTATTAAATAATAAAGTACGTTGTATATGATGGCATTTATCCACTGCCTTTATAGCCTCAAGACAACTTTTGTATTCACTTTGATGCATCTGTGTACACTGCTTTTTTTCATTAACTCTGTACGGAATGCCACGCATCTGTTGTGTTTACCTGGGCCAAGACTGAAACAGATCCAATAGGAACAGTATTCGAACCCAATTAACGAATTCAAAATAAAACCTGAATGAGAAATGAGGACAGTGGGGGGAAGTGGACATGGCAAGAAAAATTAGCAGATTATAATTTTAAATGTTTGTTTTATAACAGGACAAAGACACCAGAAATACTTACATGTTTTGGAATGCTCTTTCGAGAGCATGTAGTTTGCCAGGGGAGGGGTATATGTAAGACACTGTAGTGCTGAGTTAAGAAAGCAGGTATTTCCAAGATTCTTGAGACCAGCTACAGTTCCCCAACAGTGATGTTGCCATTTCAAACACAATTTCTCTGCTGGAAAAAGAATCTTCTCTGGAGGATCGATACCATCCCCAGCAGTGACACAGTCTGAAATGAACAAAAAAAAAGTGAAATAACTAAATGATACACAGAGAACATTTTCCAGATTACTACCTTACCCATGATTATTTTAAATGATTCTGCACATTCAACAATTAGCTGATGCACAGCTTTAAACATGGCAAAAGAATATTGTAAACATATACAAAAGCAATATCCATAGAATTTGCATAAGAAAGTTACAAGTACTCACCATGCAAGATATAAAGAAAGGATATCCACATTTAGAATACTCTAGGACTTGTACTGCAGGAATTGGAACCATTTGGCAGACAGCCAACCATACCCCCCACCTTTCATCATTCACTGCACAGCAGTTTCTCTTCAGTTCTGATATCCGGAAGAAAGCAGAGAAAAATGTACGAAAAAGGTATAGAACAGGAAGAAGGTAAATGTAGGGAAAAAAAGGATTGCATGTTACCAAATGTGCACCACCTTCTTACATACATACTATCATGGTAACCATCACCTTCTTACATACATACTATTATGGTAACCATCTAGAACTTTTATACTGGACAAGAGGTTCACTCAGAACAGAAATCTTAGCTTATCTCAAGTGGCCAATGCAATTTCATGGGAACATACCTGTGATGACAAATCCCCCAAAGAGCACTAGGACCTAGAAAATTGTTTCTTCTACAGTAACGTCTCAGTTAACTGGCACCCGTGGGGACTGGTAGATGCCGGATAACTGTAGTTTCTGGTTGCTTTAGAGCTGCTACTAAAAATAGGCCTGACTAATACCGTTTGGTTTAAGCTGTTCTCAGATTGGGGAGAGAGAATTAATTCCTATCTTCCTTTTTAAAACTCTAAAAACATAAGGCATGTTTCTGCGGGGTGAAACCAAAGTGCAACACATGAAAATTGTACTGTATTTCTTCGATATTTTTTTTGCCGGTTGCTTAAGTTCCAGCTAACGGAGATTTTACTGTATATAGTGTCTCAAGTACAAAGAGGAAAAAACAGACTGCAAAGAAGTTAAATATTGCTTATGGTATTACAGAAAAAGGTAGTAGAGGTGGCCACTGCTACAAATGACTGAGCTGTGTGCGCTGCAGGTAATCCTACTATACTTACAGTAGTAAAACAAGGGATAACTCGCTATCAAACTATGGGTCTAGAAATTTTCTTGCCCACCTGCTCTACCTGGCAGAGGATACAAAGAACTGATGGTCTTTCCTCACTGACTTGCTCCGACCCAGACCTGTAGAAACCTCCTTGGTGATTTTTTTTTTTTTCATATGGAGATGGGCAGTTTGGAAGTCTAAAGTGCACATCCATTCTCAACGGATATCCTAGGACTGTATTGTAACAGGCTCTCATTAGCTGTCAAAATGTTCTAAAACCCCCACTTACTACACAGATCCTCTTATCTCAGCAAGTTTTCTATTAGATGCCAAATGAAGTCTGTAATTAAGAGAAACAACCTTCTCTGAGAAGCCTTGTGGCAGCTATCATGGGAATGGAAAAGTACAGTTTTGTACCTACCATAAATGTAGATGTTCGAAGATCTACATTGCTGCAGTCCTTACACTTGGGTAGTCCGCTGTCCTCGGTCGGCCCGAATATCAAAGTATAAGGCTGACGTCGGTCAAGGCGCATTTGACTGACATCAGGACGTCAGGGTACAAATGCGCATGACCGACGTCACATCCTCAGTCTTTTCTTGCCCCAGATGTCAGAAGACCCTAAAAATAAAGGTCAAAAACCAAAAGACAGCAAACCAACAACCAACCATCCTAGCACTAAAAATATGTACAATATATACAATATACAATATACACCCAATTGATCACCCAACCCACACAACCGCCTCTAACTACAGAGGGGAAGGAGGGAGGGTAAATTGGACTGCAGCAATGTAGATCTTCGAACATCTACATTTATGGTAGGTACAAAACTGTACTATGTTCTTCATCTCACATTGCTGCAGTCCTTACACTTGGGTAGAATCCCAAAGCAGAGGAAGGGAGGATGGCCAAATTATAAGGAAGCAGGAGCTGCCAAAATGCCCTGCAAAACAGCACTGGCAAAACCAGCCCTGGATTTAGAGTAAAGCGGCAGGTGATAATGCCTGGAAAAAGTATGCACTGAACTCCAAGTAGCTGCCTCCAAAATATCCTTAGTTGCCACCCCTCTCAAAAAAGCTGTCGAAGTGGCAGTAGCCCTAGTGGAATGAGGCCTAATCCCAGCTGGAACTTCCTTGCCATGATGGGAATAACAGAAAGCAATGCAAAACCCAATCCACTTAGAAATAGTTTGTTTTGACACAGGCTTGCCCTGAGAACTCAAAGCAAAAGAAACAAATAACTGCTGAGACTGCCTGAACCCTTTAGTTCTGTCCAAATAATATCGCAACTGCCTGTGTACATCTAAAGTGTGCAAAATCTTTTCCCCTTTATTTTGGGGATTTGCATAAAAGGTAGGCAAATGAATAGTTTGGTTTAAAGCCACACTAGAAACCACTTTAGGCATAAAGGAAGGATTAGTGCGTAAAGATACCCTATCCTTATGGAAAATTAAGAAAGGCTCAACTGCCATAAGGGCCTGCAACTCAGAAACCCTTCTTGCAGAGGTAATAGCCAACAAAAAAGCAGTCTTCCATGATAAAAACTTTAATTCAGCAGTAGCTGCAGGCTCAAAAGGTTGTAGAGTGAGTTTCTCCAACACAAAATTGAGATCCCAAGCAGGAGTAGGAGCTCTTCGTGGGGGTCTTATATTCTTTGCCCCTCTAAGAAATTGCTTGAACAAAGGATGAGAAAACAATGGTGGATCACAGTCATAGTGAGCCGAAATTGCTGCAGCATGAACCTTAATAGAAGAGAAGGACAAACCTTTGTCCAGTAACTCAATAAGATATTGAAGAGCCGCACTTAAATTAGGCTCAGAAACATCAAAATCCTTTGCTGCACTCCAAAATAAAAATCTCTTCCATTTTTCTGCGTACACTTTCCTTGTACTAGGCCATCTAGCTTCCAAAATAACATTCAAAACTTGCTGTGGAAGTGGAGGCCTACTATGGTTCAAAACAGAATATGACAAGCTGTTAGGTGCAGAGAGTGAAGCTTGACATTGAGCAAATGACTGTCCTCCTGAGACAACAGGTGTGGAATCGAAGGCAAAGGCCATGGAGGCTTCCGTACCAGGCTCCTCAGTAATGGGTACCAATGCTGACGAGGCCAATCTGGAGCTATCAAAATCATCCTTGGCTTGTCTTGTCTGGCCTTTAGTAGTACCTTTGGGAGGAGAGGCAGAGGCGGAAAGGCATAAACATGAAGATTGCTCAAATTGAAAGAAAGAGCATCCACTCTCCAAGCTGTGGGATGAAACCTTTTTGTGCAAAACTTTGGCAGCTGGTGGTTTAGTGGGGAAGCGAACAGATCTATGTCTGGAGTTCCCCATGACACTGTCAATTTCTGAAATACATAAGGATCCAATTTCCACTCGTGGGGATCCATAATTTGTCTGCTCAACACATCTGCTAAGGAGTTCTGTGCTCCCGGCAGAAACCTTGCCTGAAGATTTAGCTGTAAATTGAGAGCAGTCTCCCACAAAATCATTGCTTGCCTGCATAGAGGATAAGAATGTGTTCCGCCTTGCTTGTTGATGTACCACATGACAGTTGTGTTGTCTGTTAGAATCAACACCTGCCCTGGAAGAAGTAAATCCTTGAAAGCTATTAATGCAAACTGGACTGCTAACATCTCCTTCAAGTTGATATGTAGATGTTGTAGTCTGGCAGGCCACTTGTCTTGTATCCACTTTCCATTCAGATGAGCTCCCCAAGCTTTGTCTGAGGCATCTGTCGTTAGAATCGGACTCGCCTCTGGCCGGGTCACAGAGAGTCCCTTGTTTAGGTGACATTCCTGAGCCCACCACAAAAATTCCTTTTGAATGCAAGGTATTATTTGAATGACAGTGTCCAAATCCTGGCAGTGCTGTGTCCATACATTTTGAGATACCATTGTAGCTTCCTCATATGCAGTTTGGCATTGGGAAGCACCAGAATACAAGATGCCATGAACCCTAAGGCTTGAAGGACTGTCCTTGCAGTCAGCCCGGACTGATGAGACAACTGATGAAAGTAAAGGGAAAGATTCTTTTGTTTGTCCGGGGTTAAAAAGGCCATCTGGGATGCTGTATTCAGTCTCACACCCAGAAAGCACATGTCCTGAGAGGGTACTAGACTGGACTTTATTTCGTTCACAGAATACCCCAGGCATCTTAGCACTGCTATCACATACTCCAAATGAAGAAGAAGCTCGTCCCTTCCTTGAGCTAGAATCAGGCAATCGTCCAAATAGGGATAAATCTGTATTCCTTTCAACCTGAGGAAAGCTATCACTGGAGCCAGAACTTTCGTGAACACTCTGGGCGCAGTAGATAAGCCAAAGGGCAATGCAGAGAACTGATAATGAGAAGTCCCAGCTCGAAAACGCAGATACTTCCTGCAACTCAGTCTGATAGGAACATGAAGATAAGCCTCCTTGAGATCTAAAGTTACCATCCAATGATCTTTGCCCAGCAGAGGTAAAAGCTGCTGTAACGTCAACATTTTGAACTTGGGAATGTCCAGATAAGTGTTGAGGATAGATAAGTCCAAAATTGGTCTCCACGTGTTCCCCTTCTTTGGTACTAGGAACAGGCATAAAATCCTAGGCCCACTTCTGGCATAGGGACCGGCTAAATGGCCCCTATTTGGAGTAACAGAGAAATTTGCTTGTGAGCCTCTATTCTTTGTGGAGGAGGAACGTCTGGCATGCCTTTGAAAGGAGGCAAGGTATGGAAATAAAACCTGTAACCGTGGAGATATCCAATACCCATCTGTCTTGGGTAATTAAACTCCAATTTTCTTTGAAAAGTGCCAACCTTCCTCCCAAAGGCGCTGCCAGACGAGAAGGCTCTGGCAGCTGAAAAGGTAGGTCATTGGGTCTGTTTACAAAAGGACTGACCCCTGCCCTCACCTGAAGACTGTGCAGGAGAACTCCCTGTTCTAGGCCTGAAAGAGCCCTGAGCTCTGCCCCTACCACGTCTAGATCTTCCCCTAGACTGGGAATCATAAGAAGGATACATCCACCCCTTAGTAGGCCAATTTCTACTAAACTTTGGAGGCTGAACCTGCAAAAAATCTTTAACAGTCTGCATAGACTTAGCCTTGTCTTCCATTTTCTTTAAAACTGTCTCAACAGGAGAACCAAACAACACATCAGATTGTAAAGGAGCATCTAAAATCCTTGTTTTAACATGGTCAGATAAATTCTGATCCCTCAGCCAGGCGTGCCTGCGAAGAACTGACCCAGTGGCAGCCACCCTAGACGAGGCCTGTACAGCATCAAAACCACATTGCAAAGAATGCTTACCCACCTGTTCAGAAACATGCACTAAATCTTGCAACTCTTTACAATCAATACCTTCCGCCAGAGCATCAACCTTAGATTTCAATTGTGAAAGGAGATAGTTTTGGTATTTTAACATGTGAAACTGGCAATTCAAAGCCCGCATAGCTAGAGTGGAAGAAGTATAAACTTTCTTTCCCCATCTATCCAAAGCCTTGGCCTCTTTGTCTGAAGGAACCGGATTCTTGACAACAGAAGCCTTAACACCTTTAGGCCCCTGACTAACAGTTTCTGGGTCTGCCCTAGGACTCTTAAAAAGATACTTATGAGCTTCAGGCACCCTGTAATATCTATCCAGTTTAACAGGAGCAGGAGGCAAAGAATCAGGATTAAGAGAAGCCTCTGCAAAAACATCTTCCACAACATCCAAAACAGGAGGAATAGCCAAAGGCCTATGCTGGGGTAAAAACAAAAATTCCCTAAGCCTTTTCCTGGAATCAGAGAAGTCCTGACCTTCCCACTTAAAATGCTCCCTCATAGAATGAAGAGTTTCTGAAAAAGAAAAATCCTCAGGAGGAGAAGCAGAAGGAGTAGAATCATCCACATCAGAGTCAGAATAAGGAGAATACTCCTGCAAGTCTTCAGCCGAAGACTCTGAAACATCCGAAGCCTGTTCAAAACTCCCTGGCTCAGGCTCCACCCTAGGTCTCTTATCAGGAGGGGGCAAAGAACCCCTAATCAAAGTAATCAAATCTTCTGCCATTTTAAGCATATGCTTCTTGGGCACAGTTCCTGAAGAACTAGGGGTGACACCAACTGAAGCTAAACCTGGCCTGCCTCTGGGAGAAGCCTTGGCAACAGAAGGAGAGGGCCTAACCACCCTAGGAAGGGAGGGGAGTAAAGTAACCTGAGAAGCCCCTTCAGCCTGACCTGCCTCCTGAGAGGCCACATCCTGCAATAACAAAGACTCTCCCTGGGAACTTAAAGAAATCTCCGGTGGAACCACCGGCTCCACCGACACCTCTAAAGAACCGGCGTCCGGTACAGACGGTTCTTCCAGCCTAGGCTTAACTGCTTTGTCCTTGCGCTTCTTCGAAGAAGCGGGCGTCGGAGCATCCGACGGCATTTTATAATTGCACCGCTTCCCAAAGACTAACCTGGCACAATCCAACCTTCTCTTTATAGTGCGTTTATTGAATCTAGCACAAGAGCGACACCCAACAACGTCGTGCTCAGGCCCTAAACAAGGAATACACAAGGTATGATAATCTCTATGCGGTATCTGTTTCCCACAAGAAATGCAATTATTCACTTTTTCTGACATCCGGTAAACCACTGAGGCAAGAAAAAACTAAAATATTCCCCAACGGGGTACTTAGCCAACTTTGACTCGGTCTGAAACTTCGAAATCGAAAAATCTCAGAACGCCAACCGGCACTTGCAATGCTGCTTCTGCATCGGACCATGCGGCAAAAAAAGACAGAGGATATGACGTCGGTCATGCGCATTTGTACCCTGACGTCCTGATGTCAGTCAAATGCGCCTTGACCGACGTCAGCCTTATACTTTGATATTCGGGCCGACCAAGGACAGCGGACTACCCAAGTGTAAGGACTGCAGCAATGTGAGATGAAGAACATCAGCCAAGCAGTTAATCTTAAGGCATGCCAGTCTGAGTGACCATTGCCTAGTGAGTGAGACAAAGCATTTTAGAAGGCCAAAGTACCTGAGATCTTAGAGAAAGTAGATAAATGGAAGACCAAACAAACTATGATTAGGGAAAAACAGACTGGAGGATCACTAGGGTAACTGCATACCCTGGAGGATCCCCTTCAAAACGACATGGGGGGGGGGGAGCAAAAAAGGAGTTGCTGTTCAACAACTGCTAGTCTACAGAACCCTTTCTTCAGCTTCCTTTAGGCATCACTCAGGAAAAAAGAAAATGACCAGTTGGTGCTGGCCAAAGATCACTGTCCAGGACACCTCTAAAAGGCAAAAATTTTCTTGGCTAGTCTGCCTTCTGACCACTAATGGGTATAACAACAATGGATCCTTCTGTCCAAAACAAATTACTGCCCCATCCAAGGAATATGCATCACTATTAGTAATCTTAGATTTTCCAGTCACATCTTAGTGGCTGTGAGAAGCAAATGTCAACACTGAGTTACCCATTGTTTGCTGATATACCAAGCCACATCATCAATGAATGGAAAAATAGACTTGAAATGGTAGAAAAGACAGATGCAATGCCCTCATCAGTGCAACACTAATGTACAAATAAAAGTTTCAGGGCATCAAGGTCCCCTTGAAAGGTATGCCCACTAAACTAAGAGCAGACATCCCTGTAGTAACAGTTGCCTAAGAGTCGAGTTGGAAAGTGTTCTCTCTCTAATGGTTTGGTGGCTACAGCCAGCCAATAAGCCACACGAGGATGGTATATATTTTTTATTCCAAGCATATCTCCATCAGAATGCTGAGACCACTGCATAAGTGACCTTGAAAAATGGTATACATCAGATCCAGGGCACTGAGGCACATACCTGCAAGTATAGTTTTCAAAAGATTGGAATACTGAAATGTCTCCAAGGGAAGTAACTTGTGCGTGGGGGGGGGGGGGGGCAAACATTTAAGTATTAAGGCCAGTTTTAGTTAAAAAAAAATATTGGGGCCCTTGGATACGAGTGAGAAAAGTGGAGAGATGCACACCAAAAGGACCGTTAGTCTATAATGGGACTAAGGAAGGAAGAAAAAAAAAAAAGGAATCGTGACTTCTAATCTAAAGGTTATGCTTTTAGTAAACTGCTGACCCAACTAAATTTAATGTTCCTGCTATTGTAAGGTTAATACATGGTGGCCAAAGAAAAGTTCACTGTTAATGAATGTGCCTAGACCTCTAATAGATTTGTTTTAAATGGCCGGGGGTGGGGGGGGGAGTGCGCAACTTGCATGCCAAAAGAAACTGGGTTACACTTTTGGCACTGAATTTGAGACCATGGTAGTACAACTGGTGTGGTCAATCCCTTCTTTCAGGACCTATGGAACTACAGGGTGGGTTACAATAGTGACACTGACACACACCTCACTTCTGTTGAACCAATGGTAAATCTTATTCTGAAGACAGATAATAATGGCATTAGGTTACAGTCATCAGCAAATGATTAGCCACAGTCCACTGACAACCACTTCCACATCAAGAAACAGATGCCAAATAGGAACAGGCCCAAGACAGACTCCTGAGGGACTCCTCAAGTGACAATACCTTCAGAGGAAAAGACATCACCCTCCCGGTGTACGTTTTACACCTTTCAGCCAGCTGGCCATCAAGTAGAAGACACAAAAATGTATGGTGTCCAAGTCTGTCAACACCAGTATAAAGGGAATTGCAAAAGCTAATAGGACAGACTGGTGTAGGCAAAAGTATTAATATTTCAAAGAAATTAGAATAAACTGACAAGTTACCCTTCACAAATCCATACTGACTAACGTCAAGACTTTGCTACATACACCACTATTTATGAGTCAACTACAAAAAATAGTCTCTAAACTTGCCACTGATGGTGGAGAGACTAACACAGTTTTACTTCCCACAGTCTGTGGTGGGGCCACCATTGTGTAGGGCTATTGTTACAATGGTTCTTTAAATATTTGGTATAGACCTCATGGATAGACTATGGTTGAACAGCTTCATAAGGAACTGACAAAACTATTTTTTTGCTCTGTAAGCCCCACATTCTTCAGCCAAGACCGGAATTGCTGGTCAGGAGGAGAAGGTCAACACTTGCACCACACCACATGGAACACATAACCCTCCAGAACACACACCAGCATTGCCTTCACATAAAAACACAAAGCACACACCCACCTTCGCGGAGGCTAGCAATAAAAATCTAATCCAACAGCAGAGACCTCCAAGGCAGAAATGCACTCTACCAACACAACACTAAATCACAAGACAAATAACTCTCAGTGTGCCACTCAACCAAAGCCCCTGAAGCAAAACTGCATGCCCAACACACTAGTCATAGGTGACTCGATAGTGAAGCACACTGATGTTTCACTAACTAGGTTGAATAAGGACAAAGTAACAGTTAGCTGCCTGTCAGGCGCCAGGATCCGCCACATAATGCACGCACTCAGGTCCCTAAACAACAGGTACAAATATGACTGTGATTGCACATGTGGGTGTGAATGACCTGAGATGTACTTCCATGGACTACAAGGAGAGACTTGGAGGAGCTCTTGAATTATGTAGTCCAGGTGGTTATGACCCTAGCCCTGAGCAGCATGCAACCATCATCCAGAATGATACCACAGTACAAGCAGAAAACGATTGATTTCAACAACTGGCTAAGTTTCTGGTGTCATTCTAAGGGGATACAGTATCTGTCTGCCTGGGATGACATGATTGACAGACCTTGATGCTTTGCCAGAGATGGCCTGCATCTCGTCACCCCTGGGCTTCCAAATACTGGCCAAGGCTCTTTTCACCCTTAGTGCCTTTTTTAGGTGGTGTTCCAAAGACCAAATAACCACTGTAACAGCTACAAACCAATGCAATTTGCGGGTCATGCTGCTCAACGCTAGAAGTCTAAATCTCAAAATGTACTCATTTGAGGTATTCCTTAAAATGGAGAACATCGACATTTGTGTTGTGACAGAGACCTGGTTCAAGGCAGCAGAAAGCACCCCTGCACTATCAGGCTACAAGTCATTTCACACCTTTCAGACCCAGAACTTGGACATAAAAGCTCCAAAGTTGGTGGTGTGGACCGAAGCTCCAAAGTTGGTGGTGTGGCCATAATCATAAAGTATGCACACACCTCCAGACTGGTAGCCCAACATAATGCATCTCAGATACTTCGGGTGCAGCTAACAATGGGTAGGACAGCGATTAAGCACCTGGAAAATATTAGGGTGCAACCTAACACTTTCATACTGGGCAACTTCAACTACCCCTCCATTAACTGAGAAAACTACTGATGTACCAATACACTTGCCCAATGCTTTCTAGAATTCATTAATTCCAATGCCCTGGAAAAGCTTGTTCTTACCCACACTAGAGGTAGCAACATGCATGACCTGGTCATTACTAACATGAACAACCGTTGCTCTACACAAATAGTCAACTCCTCCCTGGTTAGATCCGATCATAAGCTAATCACCTTGGAAATACACAACTCTCGCACCCCCCAACAAAGGTAACCACCATGAAAAACTTCTCCAAAGCTAATTTTGGGCTCCTACAAACAGAGGTGGCTAACTGCACAGCACCCAAGCAAATGGAGAATAGTTGCCTGACCACCAAATCATACACCAATGCACTGTACGAACACATACAAAAATGCATGGATCTCACCATAGCCAACAGAACTAAGACACTCTCCTCAAATAAAAAAAGAAGCCAATCTGGTGGTCCCCTGCCATAAACAAACTCTATAACAGAAAAAGGAAACTGATGCGGAATAAGGTGAAGTCACAAGACTGGAAAAACTCCCTTATCAGCCTCAACAAAAGGTTGAGATCCCTCATCAAATCCTCTAAAGCTAGCTATGAAAACAGAATCTCAGCAGATAGTAGACTACCACAAGGCCTTATATAGTTATATAAAGAATCTCCATGGCAATACCCAGATTTGCTCCGAGCTACTGCACAATGGTACCTCCTACAGCGAGAGCCAACAGATATTGCACATATACTGGAGGAAAGCTTCAGTGCTAACTTTACCCCTCTCTCCCTCCCCTAAAGGACCAATCACAATACCAGTAGATTGCCAAGCACCCAGTGTTACTGCTGCAGAGGTTAAAAAAAGCACTGTCCAAGGCCAAGAATAAAGTTTCTATGGGACTTAACAATATCCCTGGCTGTGTTCTACATGAGCTACAGAGTGAACTGGCACCTCACCTGTGTGCCCTGTTCAATCACAGCCTCACCTCAGGCTTTGCTCCTACCGAATGGTGCACTGCTAGTTTCATCCCTCTCCACAAAGGAGGAGCGAATACAGACCCCGGGAACTACTGCCCCATTAGCCTGATGCATCTGATATGCAAAGCTAAGAAATGCATCATCATGGATCTAATAAACAAGGAAATAGGGAATCTCCAAACTCTGGATACTACACAGTTTGGTTTTGTGAAGGGTAGATCATGCCCGCTCAACTTGGTCAACTTCTTTGAGTCAGTCATCAGAGCTGTGGATTAAGGCAAGATGGTTTACACAGACTACCTTGATCTGGCCAAGCCCTTTGATACCATTCCCCACTCAGGAATCATAGAAAAACTTACTATGCTAGGCATCAACCCCTACATCATTAGGGGGTTGCAAACTGGCTCACAGACAGAAACGACAGTGTGAAATTAGGTGACTCCAGTCAAACTGCCGACCAGTCAAGAGTGGAGTAACACAGGGTTCAGTCCTGGGTCCGCTTCTGTTTGGCATCTACTGCTCTGAAATCCAGGCCAACATGAAGGGACTCTGGCTGACAAATTTCGCAGATGATTGCAAGTTGGGAGCTATTATTAAATCCCCAAGTGATGTTGACATCCTGTAGAAAGGCCTCAATGAGACCAACGACTGGTGTCAGAACCATGGCCTTCAGCTCAATGCCAAAAAATGTGTCTTCATCCCCTTTGGGAAAAACCCGGTTCCCTTGAATTACCACAATGATGGCAGCCCACTGAACACAGAAGGCGTTATAAGAGATCTGGGAACACAGGTCGACACCAACCTCTCTTTTGACCACCACATTGCCATTGTGGTCAGAAAATTCTTCTATGTGGCACATCTCAATACTAAGGGTTTTGCATCCGGGAAGAAAGAGGTCATTGTCTCCCTCTACTCTTCTCTCATTAGGCCAATAATAAGAGTACAATGTCCCTCATTAGGCCAATAATAAGAGTACAATGTCCCATTTAGCATGTACCTTACTAGACACCAGCAACAACTGCAGAGACCGCAAAAGTACCACAGAGGATCCTAGGCCTTAAACACCTGGCCTACATGGACAGCCTCAAAAACTCAACTATTCTCGATCTCATATCGCCTACTTAGAGGCGATCTTTGCCTGACTTGCACAGCCATGTCTGACCCACCTCCGTTAGAAATGCTACAGCTAAAGAAATCCCAATTGCTCCGCACCACAGGCTCCAGAGACCTCAACCTCATTACCACACTCAACAGAACATGCTTGAGGGACAGGTTCATAACCAAGAGACTGCCCATGCTATGGAAGAGACTTCCCATACATGTCAAGTAGAGCACCTCACATGAACTCCAAGAGA
>NC_056746.1:528992040-528994540 GCF_019279795.1 Protopterus annectens
CCAAGCTGTGGCTGTGTTGAGACCATACGCTTTTTAGGTACCATTGTAATTTCCTCATATGCAGTTTTGCAAATGGTATTATCAGAATGCAAGATGCCATGAAACCCAAAGCCTGCAGAATTTTTCTTGCAGTTAAATGGGTCTTTGTTGCCACTGTCTTGAAATATTGAGTCAGTTGTAATTGCTTGTCTGGTGTAAGATAAGCCTTCTGGGCAGTTGTGTCCAAGCTGGCACCCAGGAATGTCATTTTTTGTGAGGGTACTAGTTTTGACTTCTTTTCGTTAACTGTGTAACCCAGAAAATTTAGTAGATGCTTCACAAAAGCCAGATGTTGTAAGAGAATGTCTTTTCTTTCTGCTTGGATGAGGCAGTCGTCCAGGTATGGCTATATTTGAATTCCTCTTTGTCTGCAGTATGCAATTACTGGTGCCAGGCATTTTGTGAATACTCTGGGCGCAGTAGATAAGCCAAAGGGCAGTGCAGAGAATGGATAATGGGGTGAACCTGCAATGAAACGGAGGTATCTTCTGCAACTTTGTCTGATAGGGACATGCAGGTATGCCTCCTTGAGGTCCAACGTTACCAGCCATGCTTCCTTGCCCAACATGGGAAGTAGCTGCTGTAGTGTTAGCATCTTGAATTTGGGAACTTGTAAATAAGTATTTAGAATTCAAAGGTCCAGAATTGGTCTCCAAGTAATTTCTTTCCTGGGTACTAGGAATAGACTTGAGTAAAATCCTTGGCCTTGCTCTTGAGTTGGTACCCTTTGAATGTCTCTCATGGACATGAGAGCTGTAATTTGTTTTTGAGCCTCTGCCCTTTGATTTTGTGGCAGGTTTGGCATTCCTCTTTAATTGGCAAGGTGTGAAAGTGGAATCTGTATCCTCGTAAAATTATGTCTAGGACCCATTTGTCCTTTGTCACTATGTGCCAGTGGTCTACAGATAATGCTAGTTTTCCCCCCAGGGGGGCTGACAAAAGAGCTTTGTTTGGCCAGTTGAGGTGCAAATCATTGAGTTTGCCTTCTGGTGGCTTGAGACCTGTCTTCTCCTCCCTTCTGGGTTGGAGTGGTCCATTGGCGAGGTTTATACTGAGCTTGTGGTAGTCCTCTACCCCTTGGGTGCCTGTATTTACCCATCTGAGGCCTGTCAGTGGCTGGAAAGGACCAATTTTTGGTTGGCCAGTTTCTGCTGAAGTGAGGGGGTTGTACCTGTAAGAAATCTTTGACTGCATTGATTTTGCCTTATCTTCCATTTTCTTGAAAACTTCTTCTGCTTTAACACCAAAAAGAACATCATGCTGCAAGGGAGCATCTAGTAGTTTTGCTTTAACATGTTCCGGCAGACTTTGCTCCTTTAACCAGGCATGCCTACGTATAACTGATCCAGTGACCGCTGCTCTGCAGGAGGCCTCCAAGGAATCAAGCCCACATTGTAAGGTATGTTTGCCCACCTGCTCGGTGGCGTGCAACAAATCCTGTACTTCTTTCAATTCAGATTGTTGAGGCTCAGATTGTTGAGGAAGGGTTGTTATCTTTTGTTTTAACTGAGTGATCAGAAATTGCTGATACTTAAGCATATGAAATTGACAGTTTAGAGCTCTCATAGCTAAAGTGGCTGAGGTGTAAACCTTTTTCCCCCATCTGTCTAGTGCTCTTGAATCCCTTTCAGAAGGTACTGGATTTTTAGCCATGGAAGCCTTAGCCCCCTTGGGACCCAGGGAGATGGTCTCTGGGTCAGCTACTGGGCTTTTGTGTAAAGGAATTTATGGGAATCAGGTACTCTAATATCGGTCAGGCTTGGCCGGGGCAGGAGGCAGAGGAGTCAGGGTTGAAACTGGATTCTAAATAAACATCATCCACAATGTCAAAAACAGGAGGGATGGCTAGAGGTCTGTGTTGGGGGAGTAAAAGAAACTCTGAACCTTTTCTTGGAATCAGAGTAATCCTGACCTTCCCAGTGAAAATGCTCCCTCATAGTGTGTAATGTTTCCCCAAAAGAGCAATCTTCTGGAGGGGAAGCTGAGGGAATAGAGTCCTCAGCATCAGAATCTTCATAAGGAGAGAAGGAATAGTCTTGGTCTTCAGAGGAATCCGAAGAAATAGACAGTTGTTCAGAGGAAGCAGATTCATCCTCTTGTCTAGGCCTTTTGTCAGGAGGAGGCTGGGAACCCCTGGATCAGAGAAATCAGATCTTCAGCCATCTTGAGCATCTGTTTCTTAGGCATAGGGCCTTGAACAGGATACAGAAGTGAAGCTTTTTTCGATTTGGAAGGAGTCTTCGATTTTGAAAACGTTTTGACTGTAAGAGTCGTCGGTCTGAAAACGCCTTCAGAAAGCAAAGATGTTTCAGAAGTACCGGCATCCTTGGGAGTAAGTCGTTGGTAGGGCCTGAAGTAAAAGGCTGCGTCGGCCTAGTACAATCTGTCAAAATATCCGTAGTGGTCTCGGGTTCCTCAACTGCGGTAGTCAGAGGCTGCGGAGCCTCACTGAACCGCAGAA